>NW_009228898.1:0-29487 GCF_000690835.1 Fulmarus glacialis | reverse complement strand
GAATAATCTACACTGTTTATTCATCACACAACTCATTCCTATTCACTATTATGTACCCTTACCAAATGCCACAAACTTTTGATGGGAAACCTTGACACTGTCTCCGTTCTAGTATTACACCATAACTATCTTCTCAGCAGTACACGGAGTAACAGCTCCACCTTGTAAAGAGAGCAAACTAAGAAGTTATTTGCTCCTTCCAACGAATTAACAGCCAAATTCTAAAATTCCTTATGTGACACCTGTGCTCTCAAGAGCCTTCAAACATGAAGCTCTGCTTATTAGAGGTCTACACACTGTGAAATTAATACTTTATGCAAATATTACAGAAACACAGAGAGCTCTGTACTTGAGTAGGCTGAAACTGGCCTGCCAGGATGATCCCCCTGGGCTGCTCTACCAACGTACACAAGGAAATGATGGAAGATGAGCAGGGAAGCTTGATGAACTGACCTTGCATGATAATAAGGCACACCTTATTATATTTGGAGAAGATTTCAAATAAGGAGGTTAAATTCCCATTAATGAGACATAACCATGCCAGAAACGTCCAACATACCGTTACTGCTAAGTCTGTCTGTACCACTGACAAGGTCCTAACAGAAAGCTCTTGTAGCCATGAACATAATTTCTCTGAAATGAGATCCTCCCATTTCTCCTCAGGAGAAGTACAAGAAACTAAATGGCAGCACCTCATAAAGCAGGCTCTGAGGCCGCCAATATCTGGGCTTAACTACCCTTTTATTGAAAAGGGGTATCCAACAACAGGCTGATATACTCTTCCAGTAAGAATATTCAGCTGTAACACACACTGTAATGACTATGCGTCTCCAAACACCACCACAGAAACGAAGAGAACCTGAGGAGCTGAACAGCTCATCCATTCAGACAAAATGAGGTAGAATAATCCTCTTATTTGGGCTGAAAATGCTGAACGAGAAAGTTCACTCGTCAACCGCCCATTTGATGTAACACACAGTAGAATGCTATTTAAAAGGCTATTTAAAATAAACTGTCCAGATCATCTCAAACAGGAGATGGAAAAACCAGACTGTTTTAGTGTTGTGACTAATTGCTACTGCTGCTTAGGCAAGCTTTTTCATCTAGAACAACTGCACTGATCCAATAACGTTAAAGCTAAATCAAACCAGATAGCACAACTGATGGAAAGTATTTCTTAAAGGGCTTGACTATTCAAATTGACCTCAAGTAGGAAAAGCATAAAGATACAGGTAGGAGAACCAAAGATCAGAAAATAGCTCACCTTCTTGTCTCTGGTCCTTACTTCCCCATAGAAATCTAGGGCTTCTTGAGCCTTTAAAAACTTGCCTCGATGCAACAAATATGCACATATCATTACACCAGTTCGTCCCTTTCCAGCTTTACAGTGGATTGCTGCAACATGATTGTCATCTTCACTTAGCCATTGGTCAAGATCTTCACAAAAAGGTTTGATAAGCTCTAACTGTGGTGGGTTATGGTCTTCAAAAGGGTACTGTGCAACTGCAATGAGAAGAAGTAATTTATCAAAATCTCAAAAGGAAATTACAGCAAGCTCAACTAGACAGGTCAACTTGGTGACAAGCATGCAAAAAAATCAACTTTCTAAATAAACCCCCCGTCTTACATATAGATATGTAAAGTTTTTTATTCCAATATTATTCAGCAATGTACTGCATATTATATGCATTGCAGACATTTCTCTAGTAATACGTAAGCAAGCATCCTGCAACATGAAGAGACTATTTCACATCGCTGCTGACAGAGTGGCACAGACTCTGTATCTTACATCACGAATTTTCTACAATTTAAGAGTGCATTGGCACAAAGAGTAACCTTGTAAAAACCCATTACTCTAGCAAAAATTAGACTACCTGCTGAGAGAAAACAGGGCCAGACCTCAGTCACTGATCAGACAGCAGGAAGTTTGCTGAAAAATTCTGAGCACAGTTGAGTCTACGTTGGGAACAAACTCTCAGAATTTGCTCAAAGAGGTTTTGAAACAAAAAACTGCAATTTCCGTATTAAAAAATGGTAATCAAAAAAGAAATCTTATGTAAGGCACTTGCAATACTTATGGGTTTTAAAGTCAAACCACTGAAAGAAATTGTTCTTTTTCTTATATGGATATATACACGCACACAAACACCTTTTTTCCATCTAGAGATGGAAAGAATTTCAAGCGAGCATGCAGGAAATTAAAGAAAACTCAAGAGAGCAAAAAATAAGCAACACAAGCACCCAAAGCCAAACCTCTAACACCTCAGATAAGATGACAGACAATGCCATGCTGACTGGCAGAATTACATAGGGCTGTACCAGTTTCATCAGGAGAACAGCACTTCATAAAGTACACCCCAATTCTCGATCGACAGACTTGGGATCTTATAAATACAAGTCTGGTTCATTTAAACATTCTCAGCTAGAAACACCATTTCCTTTTCTGGTCTAAAAATGAATACATTTCATTTTTTGGCAAGTGTTTGTATTCATTTCGTAAGTACTACTCTCTTGTCACACACGCAAGGCTCCTTTTGATGAATCCCCAAGGACTCAAAGAGCAGAAGTGAGGGATGAAGTTATGGAACTGCTTAATGACTGCAGCACAAGTCCGAAGCCTTTCGGAGGGATCTGCAAGGACAGTTTATTCACTCACAGTACAGACCGCCCACTTAATCTCCCAGAAGACCAAATAGGGAAACCTGATAAAATGAATAATCTTTGCTAAAGGAGCAGCAAACGTTAACGAACATTAACATACACTAATAAATTCTTCCACATGGAAGATCCAAAGACTCCCCAAATGATCGTTTTATGAGAACTTACAGAGATGCTGCTTTTTGCAGCAGATGTAAATGAAAGGAGGAATTTAATTAGAAATGCCTAAGAAAAGAAGCTGTTAGGAGATGCTGCAAATTTGTCCGTACAACTTTGGGTCTATCTTAACTACATCCAATAAGGTTCCCATGAAAAAGAGAGACAAAGTAGTCCTGACAGAACAGCCTGAAAAATCTCAAGTAGTAACAGCATGCTGAAGAAGCTCTCCAAGATTTGGGATCAAAGGCAAACCTTGCAGTATTTTCTTCAAAGATGGAATGAGGAGCAGATGAAATGGGTGCCCTGTGATGGTGCAGAGGGATTAAGAGTCAGAAAGCAGCCTTACGAAACATTAAGCTGCACAATCTTGAGCTTAGAGGGTGCAGGTCCTGCACAGATTTTGGTTCCTAACACTGGAGCGCACAGCATGGAGAACGGTTCTGATTACTCCCTCCAAGCTCCTAGACGTTTCAAGAAAAATCCCATAGCACATAAAGGGGCGAAAAAAATAAAAAGAAAAGCCTGTGGCAAAGCAGAAGGCAATTTCCAGCATGGAAGTACTTCAGAAACTGCAAAAACCCTAGACAGAAAGCTAGCATACAAAGAAGATGAAGAGCTTTCAACATTTGGTTTTGAATTTGATGCAAGAGCATCCGAAGCTGAATACTGAACTACTATGGTGTTTCATGCTAAGTGTACAAATGAGAAGTTCCCTTTGAAATTAATTCACTTCAGAAGATTTTAAAGTAGAACTGTTGTTCCTCTGCTAAGGGAAGTCCTGAGTCACCAATTTGGTTATCTAAGATAACTAATTTGGGGATGAAAAGAAAAAAAATGCAACATGTAGCTCCCTACAACAGTGTTGTCTTATGCAGAGGAGCTGTGAAAGGTGCTGTCACAAACAACATTTTGGGCTGGGATTGACAGTGAAGGGATCTGAGAACCCCCGTAATAGAAAGCATAAATTAAAGCAAGCGTATGTTCTGGACATATTAGAAGCACGTCCTTTTCATTTACACCTTTTCTCCTCTTACCCAAAGTATTGCTCAAGCAGATCTTAAAATACTTTTTTTCTGGCTTGTATGTATTGAGGTTTCAGGACACTGTCATTCAACATCGTAAGAGCAAATCAGAAGCAAAGATGACTTCAAAATGAAAATTTCAGTCCTTCTATATTCAGACATTAAAGCAGCCAATTACATTTTGGTCATGATCTAAAGACCCTCTTTACAACTAGAGGGATGGTTTAAAATAATAATAATAATAATAACAACAACAACAACAACAAAAAGAAGTTGAGCCCTTGCTATGACATATAGCAGTATTAGCCAGTAAGGCTGAAATCTATTCATCTCCTACAATTATGTACATACAAGTACTCCTTATCTACCCAGCCATTCTGAAGCATTGCACGAAGAGCAACTACAAGCTCTACTAATGGGCACACAGATGTTTCTCTCCACAAAGAATGAAGGTAAATCTGTATTTATTTATTTATTACCTGAGGAGTTAATACTGACAAAACAGGTACATCAGTTTCCACTCACCAGGGGTCTGATCAAAAGGAGCCCCAGAAGTTTCCCCACTGGTTCAAGTAACTCTGCAAAGTGTCTAAGAACCAACTCATCTCAAAGAGGCATCACATGGGAATTAATTTTTTTTTTTTAAAGCAACTGAAGTTTTGTTCCAGATCTTCAAAAAGTTGTTTTATATGAACAGTGACTTAAGTGTTCTCCATTTTTATTCTAACTGATGCTTCTGCATAAAAACCAGACTTCTCTAAGCTTCACAGCTAAATTTTACAGTAAGTTTGCACACTGAATTGAACAGAAACTTCTATATAACCCATTCTGCAAAGATTTTTGCAACAGTAGACTTCTGATTGCTTTATTAGATCTTGAGCTAGTTAACTGTCAGAACATATTTTTTTGAAAGCATTGAGAATACAGCAAGTTTCTCCAATGACTCAAAGCAATCTGACATCATTCCTTGTGCCCAAATCTCCTACGTTACTATTCATCAGCTCCTCCTTTATACCCTCATCCAGAAACACTGAAGTTTAAAGAGAACACATACTAGACAGTAAAAACGTACCTCTGCAGTTAAATTTGGCGGTGTCATAATGTCTTTCAGCACATCTAAAAAGGAAAAATAGACAAGAGTTCAAGACAAGTCTCTGAGGCACTCCCAACACCTGTTACACCTTGGAACATACAGGTCAGCATATGGGAAAATCATGTATACCCACCCCCTTTATGATTTAAAACTATAGCTAGAGGTTGCGTACAGAAAAACTGTTTTGTTGCAGATGTATAAAGTTGCTCACTAAAATATCAGTTTATTTTACTGAAAAACAATTACTTACCCTATGGTGATTGTGGTCCATCAGTATGTTTTAGTCAGTGTGACTCTCAATGGAGACATTCATGCAAGTGATACAATACACTATTACTTTTTAACACTGTGGTATTAACAGCTCCAGCTGCTCAAGCAGCTTTACGCTCCCACACAAACACATAAAGAGTAGATGGCTATGACCTTCAACCAATTGACTCTGAACTCAAAACACATGTCAAGATGCCTCAACGACAACAGGAGTGCTAGGGGTGACGGGGATCACAAGGACATTTCAAAGACCCTCGGCTAGTGCAACCTAAGCAAGCATTCTTCCTTCATTTACAGAACGCACCAAGGCCACCACAGGCAACTGAAGGCACCACCGAATATTATAAGGTAGGTCACCCGTATCAAGCAGAGATTGCGACACTGCTCTCCAACTTGGCATTTGTTCTTGAAGTTAGGTGAACTCAAAAAAACCGAAAGGCCTGTCAGCCAGTTTTCCCCTCACAGACCCTGGAAAATGGCACATTTCTGAAGACTTTAGAGTTGCATCAACGTGTCTCTCACCACTCTGTAAGAGACCCACTCTTGCTAGCTGGTGGCACAGCAAATCATACTGTATTAGTCTTGCAGGATGACTTGCCTAGGGACAAACATCTGTAAGCAGATATAAACAATCCAATCAGTAGGGCTCTAATACAGCCAAAATGGCATACTGTAAGGGAAAAAGCTAGATCAGATGTTGGGGGTAAGGGGAAAGAAGTGGATGCCCTCCGTAATTTTCCATGGAGTTGCTCTCTGCCGGCAAAATGATGCTCCTCTACACGATGCACGTGAAAATGCAGTTCAGAAAGGAAAATGAGAACAATCCTGCCTCGAAACAACAGGACTCCAGGTTGAAACACAATGATTGGGAGTCATTTCAGTAGACAAAACATATCTAGATCTTCTGTTCTGATTATAACCTGTACTCTTCATAGGGTTCAAATACCTACACCAGTTTCAGGACTGGTATGAACTTATTCCTCCTTAGCAGGTATGTTATGACTGCAGCCTTTGGAGCCGTATGGAGCTTACTTGACACTTTCAGACACGCAAACTTTTAGGCTCCTACTTGCATGACTGCTGCACGTAACTGGAGCCTCGCATGTGCTGCGTTGAGCTTTGTCCACGAGACTCATACACCAGGGACAGAGGCAGGTCTGCTGGGGTTGCACATGCACTCAGTGCTTCCCTTTCTCTCAATTCCAGAGCCTTCTCGACTCTAGCCTCTGCTAGGGAAAAGTCTGGCAGTTTTTACAGCTCTGATCACATTGCTGACACTTTCTCCGGGTCAGAAGTGATACGGCGCAGGTTGAGCTGGCAGATGGGACTCAAAAAAACATTATCTGCACTCGAGCCTTTGAGAAGAAAGGTTAGACACAGTACGTACACCCAAGATGGAGTCACCATGCCTAGAGCCATCAGCCATGCTGGGCAAAGCCTGTTACAAGCTAGTCAGCATCTGAATTTTGGAAGCTGAGCCTGCTAGGAAGCAAAGCAGTTAACACAAAGCATCTTATCCAAGAAAGTTTCCTTCTTCCTTTTAAAGAAACACCCAGTTCAAAGGGGTAGTAAGAGATGAAAGTCTTCAAAACAAAAAAAATCCACATATGGGCAAAAAAGCCTTCAAATTTTGAAGTTTGAGAGAGTATCAAGTAGAATACCATAAGGGATAAAAAATAGTTTTGTTGATACCAAGGATAGAAACTGAGCACAGAACATAGCCATGTCACTCTTTATGCCCTCTTATGGGAGCTGTACACAACACAGGACAAATGCAGAGCTCCAGACACAGCTGTACAAAATATACTCCCATTTCATTACACGAAACACATGTGTATCTGCAGCAGAGATCCCACCGACGCACACTTTGGGGGATGCTTCCATTGCTTAGCATTTCAAATGCTTTTTTTTTTTTAAAACACTGTTAGACGTAATACAGTCAGATCTCCAGATGAAACCTGAACATCTTTTTGGATTTGGCAGGGGGAGTGGGTTGTCCTGGTTCTTGTAATCCTTCTGATGATTAAAGCGAGTTCAAAGCAACCCAGATCCTAAGTGCTGCCAGCCACGCACCTTTCTGATCATAACCACGATCCCACTGACGACAGGTCTACAGGCTACCAAAAAAATGGCAGCCTATGACAAATCCCAACCCCATGCACACAGAGGTACAGAAAGTATGCACACAAAATCCACATTGTTCATTACAGCTCCTTCCTTTAACTATCTGCCTGTAGGACAGTTAGAAGAAATATACTAGAGAAGATGGAGATTATTACAATTGGGGAGGTAACAATTTGGCAGTATGTGAAGTTAGGAGATGAAAGTGGAATAACATGTTAAAATAAAGAATACTGAAAAAATAGCAAAGGGTTAAAGAAACACAGGAGAAAACCAACACAAACAAGAAACAAAATGAAACTGATTGCTCAAACATTCACTGGGAAGTTAAAAGCCAAGATGTGAGGATGAGGCATAACTGACATCATTTAAGCATCTGTTCAGAAAAATCTTTCTAAATCCTTTTAAATAAAACTGCTCCATACACACACTATTATCAACTTCATATTACAGCTACCTTAAGGGAACTCAAACCCCATGACAGCATTTGAAGTAATTCTGGATATAATCACATAACTCCTCTGAACTCCCACCTCCTCCTTTTAAACACAGACAATAGGTTGATTATTTACAAAGGATCAGCTTAATCTAAAGAGATGCTGTTCTCCAAAATACCTGAAGGCTGCAGTTTATTCCCATCTCATGACCAAACATTGCAACAATTCACCTAATGGCATTTATGTAGTTAACACGTGTATAAATTTTGCCCATCTCGAGATAAAGAGATAACCTGGCCTCTCTAGCCAGAGATTCACAGTTGAAAAGCTATGCTTTCCAAGCTGTGCAGTAATCGTTTGAATCTTCATTTGCAGCTGATCCATGTTTTGGGGAGGAAGAAAACTCACACACTTTAAAAGGACATTTTCTCCTGCAAAAGTTTTCATCTGAGGGAGAATAAAGTAATTTTAGGAAGTTTCACTTGCGATTGTTTTGAAGTTAGCAACAAGAAAAATCAATGGGGGGGTTCTTGCACTGAAAACCGAAAGTTAAAAGTTTTTACATGAAGAACTTGAAGACAAAAACTTTTGGCAGACCTGGACAAGTTCTTTGCACAGCTGAAAATACATGTATCAGTAATGTAACTGTCAAAAGCATTTGTCTCATCACAGCTCTTCTCACTCAAAAACTTTAAAGCTGTTCCTGTGTAGAGTTGGGGGATCGGTTTTTGCTTTTTTCTAAAGTAAAATGAGGTTGCTAGCATACAGCAAAGTGGAAACTTCTCAAGCACCACCTCCTCGAGGAGCTACTTGCTAAGATGCACAGAAGTCTTACTAAACTCTTACTTTCTGACAAGCCTAGAAGCTAACACACAGCAACCTATTGTTTTACCTGTCACCTCTCGAGCCAATTCGAAACAACAAGCTCGGTATCAGGCAGCTCAGCAAACCCTGATCTTGTGAACGCTACCAGAGCCATACTTCACAGAAGCTGACAGCTGAACTCAGCCTCAAGAGGCAGGAGGAAATTGTTGTATCTGCCCTGTTCTGCTTTGCTCCCCAAACCAAGCAGAGGTTTCAGGGGGGTCTAATAAAACCATAGTACTTCAATTTTACACGATACAGCTCTCTAGTGCTGAGCTCCAGAAGACTTCAAAGGAAGATATCCAGAAAGTTACTTCTTTAGAGAGCTGCACCTACATGCAGAAGGAGCTATCAGCCATTCTAGGAAGCACTGTCCTTTCCACCCGTAAGTGCCACCAAGGCAGCATTTATTAAAAGGCTAACATTCTGGAGAGCTTCTAAGCTGGAGAAAATAATTTTCTTACTGAACTGTATGACAGGTGTCCAATTAGTTTATTTTAATGGATATTTTATTTACATATCTTTGTCTGTCCCATCCTACCCCAGGCTTTACAGACAACTTCAATAATCAGTCTACAATTTCTCAGCTTCTGGTATCACTTCACTCCAACATCAGGAAGCAGAATTGCTTGATGCATAATCCTTCAACTAATTTAGAGGCATATTTAAATACTTATTTTTAATGACTGACAGATTACAATCTAATGCATTGCCTGGATTTCCATACGACAGTAATTTTTCCATTAATTGCAGATATTTAGGAACATACTCATTTAAAAAAAATAAAGCCTTAACAGCTCAGAGAATGAATAAATCTTCAACTTAGATTTCTGGGAAAAATGTGAGGGGTAGGAAAACCAGGACCTACTTTTCAACATCAACTGACATCACCAAACAATTTATAAAAATGAAATTAGCCTAAGCTAACATATAAAGATCATCAAGGAATAAGAACAGCAGAAAAAACCCTTCTGTAACAAGAACAGCATTCTGCATAACTAAATTTTCAGAGGAAAACATTACACTTACAAAAGTGAGAAACCATCACATTACCAATTGCTGCAATAGCTTTTTCAAAGTAATAAAGAGGGACAGTCAAGAAAAGTGAGGAAGCAAGCAGAACCTGGGTGCCAATAGAGTTTGATACAAAAAAAAAAAAAGAAAAAGGAAAATATTCATTTGGCAATTTCTTCACTGCGGACATTAATACATTAACAGAAAGCCTGCTGTGAATTACTTTTCACTTTTTAATCACATGGTACAAGCTCCAGATGGGCTAGATGCCAAGTCATTTAAAAGCGTTCAAGTAATATGAATACATACCAGCATTTCATTTAACCTCACTCAGCTCCACTAAATGAAGTAACAGTGCTCTCAATCAGGCTTAATTGTTTTAAGAAATGTGCAAAACATCTCTAGCTCTGCTTCAGTACAGCAACGAGCCACTTTCACTCATAAGCTATTTTTAGAACTCATTATTTTGGAAAATACATCTATAAGAGCATACTTACAGATTGTATATCTTGTAATGGTTTTTATGCTTTGAATCCAAAAACCTTAAATAGAAAAAAAAGGCATGTATTAATATACATCGCAATAATGGTGACCTTAATTTGCAGCATCATTAAAGCACCATTCAGCATGTGCAGTTCTGCATTCCAAGTCCCAGCTGGCCCTGCAGTGCCTCAAAGTCAAGGAGGCAGCGTGTTGCAAACCTCACTCATACAAATAATCCAGTAGTGTGAGTAAGACTACTTATGCAACTGAGGAGACCAAGATCTGACCTGCAACTGAAATATTTACTGTATGGACCAATCTGCACTGGTTTCTAAGACACCTGCACATCAATATATTAAGCTGAGGAAGGGTTGTTCACTTTTAAAGCAGAAAGCATTGATTACACAAGGTATCTGTAAACACTTCCAATTTAATTATCTATGCAAACTATTTTGCCAGGGTGGCATTTCCAATGAAAAAAAGCAGTTAAAATAACTTTCATATTCCAGTTAGAACAGCCAGAATAATTTATTTTAATACCAGGTTTTTAAAATGGCCATTATTTGCCTCTGAAGACTGAGGACAGTGCCTGTTGATATTCTGGGTTTAGAAAGGAGGAGGAAGACCACTACACTTTTTCACACTCATTTCATTTTCATGCTCACTTTGTAACAAAAACTTCCCATCCAAGCCTCAGAGAGCCAAACTGCAAACATGATTCATCAAAATTGCCGTGATTATATATGATGTGTCACCTGGCAATGTTCAAGAAGAAATAACATACAAATGTTTACACTTAACATCATCAACAGTGTGTATCTGCACATCAGGCAGAAGGAATTTAATTAGCCATGACAGAACATGCTGTTCAAATTGAAAAGAAACACTAGCTGCTAAAATCCTGGAAAGCTCAAGCAAAAACAAGCTCTGGTTATCAGTCATAATATTCCAGAAGAACCTAGAAGAACTCTGTGGTTAAACCGATGCGTTAAAATAAGAACAGATGTGAACGCTCTTGTGCACATTGAGTATGAGATTGCAATTTGATCGGCAAAAATATTTCATGACCCCCCCTGGTGCCCCTGCTGGCAGACTTCGAGAGATTAAGGAAGATGGTGGACATGGCGATTTGCTTCAGGAGGTGTCCCTGCTTGTTTAAAACACACCGGAGAGCAAGGAGAGCTGACTCCGCTTCTGCCAGTAATACCCACAAAGCCGAGCATAAGCTTTCATGCAAGTATTTTTCTAGGGACAAAATTCCATCCAAAACCTCTCAAAGCATCAGTCACAGGAGACAGCCAGCAGTCCAGGTCGTACTTCTCATACAGCATTAGCATTGAATTTGTCAGGATAGCAGCTATTCAGAAAAAGCCCACTGGCGTATCCTGGCTCAATACCAATTGCTCCAGTGCTCAAACACATTGAATTTCTGCATAAAAAGCTCTTGGAAAAAAATTCCACACTAAAAAGACGACAGGAGCAGATGAGGACCTGCTGACTGCAACACGCAGAATGCTGCATGATCACACTTTGTGCATTATTCTTGTTTAAAAATAGGGAGCAACATACATCACACTACTACTACCAGTTCCCTACAGCCACTTAATTTACATCTCTCCATATCTTAATTTGGTTGATTACACTTTTAGGTGATCACTACTCCTTTTGATCGGAGTGTTTATGGACAACTTAATAATAATATAGTCATCTCCTTTCAAAAGTCTAATTTACACATATCTACTTACTTAACCAATAAAATATATTTTCCTTCATACAGAAGCAAACGAAATCAATGCTGTGAATGGAAGAGGGCCTTCAAAGACTACTGCCTATTATTATTTATTTGGATTATTCCCATGTCATTTATTCCAAGTCCAGCCTTTGCCCCTATCCTACAATTTCCAAAGGTGGAGTCCATCAGGGACCACATATTCCACAGAGCAGATGCAATGCCCACATCAACTTAAGGAAAAGGTAGCTCTGACTGCTGCTAAAGAAAGGGCTAGTTAGTTTGAGTTTACGAGACAGCCCTTAACTGTACCAAAAGGACAGCAAAAGTTTTTTCTTGTGCGCAAGCTGTGTGCAATGATACGATTAGAAAACACAACTTCACGCCTCTGTTAACAATTCTAGCAGGGACATACACACTCTGCAAGGGTATTTACAGATTGCTACGCTGAACCTCACTGATATGACCATCTCTGGAAAAGTGACTTCTCCTCACTACCGCGTGACAGAACAAGGTCACTTCTGCAAGCCTGGTCAAATCCAGCCTCTGACATTTTCAGTACTATTCGTGGATAGCAAGCTTCGTCACGACGGTTAAATATGCAAAAACGAAACCCCCTCAAACTCATCTGAAGCTAACTGCAGCTGCCTCCAGACGACTGATTCTCAGTTGAACGTTATGATTCCTCCCAGTGTGGGAACCGAGGAGCTGTCTCAAGTCATTTCTGTACAAACCTGGATGCAAACAACTACCAGTGAAATTCAAGCAGCGCTAATTCTACCTGCCAACGATTATGAGAAACCTTCTGTGGCATCTCAAACCTGGGAGCAGCATGCACCTTCTTGCCCAGATACACCTACGTTAACTTCACTGCATAGCCATGCCCCTTACTGCAATATCCACCCATCCCCAAACATCATGTCTCGCAGAGAGCTACTGAACTTATGACCTCAAATGCCCAAGATCTCAAAAGCATCATGCATGATTTAAAAAATCAGAACTTGGGATCCTAAAAACACTAACATTTGGCAGCTTCTGCCAAGTATTTAGTTGTTAATGCAACCTCTCACACTACGTTCTCTAGGCAGGGTGTCAATTAAACAAATTACAACGATGCTCCTAAAACACCAAGTACACCTTCCACAGCTGTATCCAGCAGTTCAGAGTAGGTAACTTTATTTGACATTAAAAATTACAACCTGTAGTTTTTTTAACAAAATGTGCTATAAAGCATCACCAGCAATAATGAGTTTTAGCTGATTTTTCTCCTCATCCACAACTATTGAACACAGCCAGACGTAAAAGCCTTTATCTAAAGTCACCTATATTTACTATTTTAAATAAAAATTAACTTATCAAGCACTTAATTTGTTGATTGAAGAAAGGATATGGGCAAACATATTCTGAAACGCCATCAGGTGTCTGAGGAAACTCTCAACACCATGAACAGAGGCACAGACTGACATCTTTCTAAAAGCAAAGAACCTCTTTTTACTCCAACAGAGTTTACTGAAGTCAATTTTTCACACTAAAAAGATTACATGCATTTGAGATCAACCCAGAGGAGCAGCCTGGCCCAAAATTCTTGAAAATACTATTTTTGTTGTTTCCAACATTTTTCAGGAAAGCTAGTAAGACAACATCTACGAGATGAAAAAATCTTGCCATCCTATGAGTCAGAACACACATCCTTTCCTTAGCAGAACACAAATGAGTGCAGAAAAGGATACTTAAGATTTACAAGAATAAATTAAGGAAAAGAAAAATAAAGCCTTACCTTACTACATCATCAATGTTGTTCCGGTATACTCCTTCAAGCCTCTCTGCAGGAAAACCCATAGCAATTATGTTTGGATAAATATCTGAATATGCAAGTTATGGAAACATTTGTAAAGCATGTGAAATTTCTACAATAGCATTAAATGGACATTAGTCAAACGTTAAACTGTATCAAAGTCAGAGCAACAACTCCGACTGACTCTCATATGTGAACAATTCAGCTTTACATATGCAGTAATAAGGGATCTTTTCCAAAAAAAGCTGAGAAAAAGGTTGGGGGGGGACGACCAACCAAAATCAGGAGGGAAACTTTTGAAAAAACAGTATTTTGACCACAGCCACTATAACAGAAATCTTACATCTCAAACAGGTAACTTATTAGAAGTCTTTGCTATCGGGCAGCTGATGGTTAACATCGATTAGGAAGGCAATCCACTAGAAAGGCAGAGTCAAGTAATCCACTTCTATCATACATTATCTCATTAGAATCACATAGATGCTACATACTGGTCTTTCTCTACAGTTTGAATGGCATATTAAATCCAATGGGAAACTATTAAAATAGTCTTGTGTGACTAAATTGTAAGATGTTCCAAATTAAAACCCATGTTCAAGTCCCCAGTGAGCCCAAAATAGGTATACCACACAAAACAGCAAAACAAACAAAAAAGTGCACTTCAGGCATGCAAGCCCTGGCAAAGCTACATAAATGTTAATGTTTTTATCACTTTCCATGATTTCTACATAACAGACCACTATAGTAGCTGCTAAGGTAGCTCTGAATGCCTAAATGTAAGATATGGCAATAGATGGAAATGTACAGATTTGAAAAGGATTATGTATCTTGTTTATTAAAAAAAACAATTCCCCACTTCTGGAAAAATATTCTAGTTTCTTATTCTGAACTACCTATAATTCACTTGCCAAAAGCAACCTGTAATGAAAAAAACTTAGGAAAAGTACCTCTTAGCAAAAACAAATTAGCACTAAGGAAAAAGGCCAAATGAGAAAATTGTAAGTCTACATCTAGAGCTGACGTAGTAAAGAATTCACAACAAATTGCTAGGAAATTACTGGTATTTGTTTTCCTGGTGGTATAATGATATATGGATTTTTTTTTTTTTTAAAAAACAGAACTCAAGGAAAGAAAGTATTCCCAAGTTTTAAACGTTATTAGAAATGATAATGTAGTGAAGAAGCTTCACTGAAAAGCAAAACAGAAATGAAACTAGCAGCTCAAAAACAGACCATACCCTACCACATTAACATACTCCTCCTCAAACTAATTTTAGAAGGAGTAAGAACAAAGCATGATATGTTTGAAGCTGGCCCTGCTTTAAACAAGGGGGCTGAAACAGGTGATTTCCAGAGGTCCCTTTCAACCTAAATTATTCCACAACTGTAAGAATCATTTTTATGGTTAAAATATAACAAAGCTCCAAAGAGTAATCATCAGAATGGAAGACATTGCAGCAGCTTCCAAGATATTAATATTCCAGTTACTTGTACACAAAGAAAAGCCTGAAGCAGGATACAAACTACTTTACTCCATCCTTGCAGAATTCCCACAAGCCTAAGTACTCACAGGGAAGCAGCATGGACCTAGTTCTGCATTTACACAGTTAACTAGACGACTTAAGAAAAACATTAAGAACTGAATACACGGAAATAACGTTTTCTACTCTCAAAAAAAGAATTAGCATTTACTATGTTGTAATCCAAGTATTAATAGACATTGGTCTGCTTGGACTATTCAAAAGATGATTTATGCAGACAATGAGAAAAATACGAAAGCTTTTGAGAAATCCAAACAAGTATCTGTAGCTGCCTTAAATACAGACACTAAAAGGGGTTCACATCTGGTTTCCAAATTATTCTGTACTTGCCCAAACCCTAAAAAAAGCTTATCTTGAAAAAAAAAAATTAAGTTGCTTAACTTTCAGAGCTTGTGATAACTTCAGATACATCAAATCGCATAAATCTCAAACTCTGAATGTATTTCACTCTGCAAGCAGTCCATACCTTTTCGTTAAATTAACAAAAGGTGCTATATAATTCGCAATGTATTTACTATTTTATCAGTTACTATTTGCCATAAGCAGAAGAAACTGATTATAAATCATGTGTACCTGCTTTATGCCTATTAACACTGAATTACCTGACTTTCAGCTAGAACCCCTCATCATTCCCTCCTCATTCCTGATTTCAACCTGATTTCTACCTCCTGCCAGTTCTAGCATTTATACTCAAAAGCACCTCCTTTTGCATCCTGCTCTGAGCAGCGGGGCTATATAAATTACCACAGCAAAATAATCCAGTATATTAGCCTGCTTTCCACAGCTCTTCTCTGTAGAAGACAAGCATTCATGCTAGCAACAGGAGTAAAATAAATTCATTTTGACATACCACATCAAAATAAAACTCAGTTTCAACTATAGTATCACCCATGAGACAGATGCCCAAATTCACCAAATTACCATGTAACTTGCTCAAATTTCTATTTGCAATCGTGAGCTTTACTACACATTTTTTTCACGCGTTTCAGCCTGCAGTTTATGTTCAGACGCTTTTCTTCTGCTGTTGGCTTTTCCTCTCTGAGAGGCTAAGAAACAAGATACTTTCCAGGATTCCCAGCTGGTGCAAGATGGAAGCGAAGCAGACAGACACCCCAAGTGAAGGGAACAGAACATCTTAACAGCAGCGTTTCCAGTTTGCAGGCTCACAGACTTGTCCAAACACCAAAGCCTCAAAACACGCAGGCAGAGAGATAAAAAGTTCCAAAATAACCGGGGCGGTCTCACGCTTTTGCAAAGCCCGATCCCCTTTTAGTTCCCGCATCTCATGTGACCCCCTCCCCTCCCTCACTCCTCAGGGGTGATGCACGAGCCGTACATGCACAGCTCGCATGCATTTCTTCTTTTAAATAGGAGCAAGCCAGCAGAATTGAATGCTTAAGCTTAACTGTGCATCATTACGGGTGCATTTTTAAACCCATTGCAAAAGGTGTTCCACAATATACCAGTAAGTAAACAAAATGAAAAAAGACTTCAAATGGGGGGGGGGGAAGGGAAGGAGAGTATGAATCAATTTACTGATGCTGATTCAATAAAAGTGTTGTATGCTCTGGGGTTTTGCAACCTGACAGCACAAAAACTGAAGTGTTGCTGAAAAACAAATATCTAAGAGTGAGCCGGGAGGGGGGAGGGGGCAACTGTTTTTAGAAAAACATGATTGTTTTTTAAACAGACAAGCCAATTTCTCCCCCATCTAAATATAAGCATCCTGAAGTACCTTACTTATTATCTCAAAGTATTAGACTGGAATGCAATTCACACACCACTGCTGACTCACTCTTCTGTCTGCAACAGGTCTGGCCTTAAAGGACACCGGCCGCAGCGAGCAAACGACACCCTTCACGGCACACGTGCAAGGCTGCAGGCTTCACTTGCACCGAACGAAAGCAAGCGACAACTATGACAAATGCACTCGTATTGCTGGTGAAGATCATTTTTAATATATGCTTCTGACAAGCGTGCTGAAGAAGCACGTTGCTTTGAAACTCTTTTGTTGGTTCAAGCAACTAAAGAATGCCTTTTGCTTTAAGGAGCAACATAAGATGGAAGAACAGAGTGGCAGTGCTGTTGCTGTTTGCACAGATGATCTAAATCTCTGAGCAGAAATAGCAGTTTCGTCACTTAATTGGAAAAGCTGCCATAAAACCCAAGCTCTTCCACCCTTTCCTCTCCTGCGACAAGATGCCCCAAGATCTGCAGCAAGTCAAAGGGATAGTTGTTACTGCATTGGTGCTAGCTTGCATTTTTCCTGATGCTGGGGAACGAAACAGTCCTCCTCAGGGACAGCCTGTGATCACTGCATGGTTATTGTGCAAGGGTACGGAGCCGAGCCAGTTACGGGAGCAACCGTCCACTGAGTATCATCTTCAGCAAGTTCTTCTATCACCAGCCATGCTCAACAGTTCAGAGACACTGCTCTTCACACCTCAGTTAATTTAACACTGATTTCCAAAGCTGAAATTAAGATATTCGCTACCAAGACGAGATTTCTTACAAAGGAGCTTGGAAGCTGGGCTTACATTCAAAGCAAGAATTCTGAGTCATCACGAAATTAGTAATGATACTGATAATTTTAGAAATCTGGAAGAACTGATGATTTAAAACATGCAACAAGTTCATTATCAATTCCAAGCTTTTTTTTTTTAGACAGGCAAATGAAAATGGAAAAAGCCTCAGCCATTTATTGAGGCAGTTCTACAACACATGCAAAACAAAGTTAACCAAACTGTCTGACTACCAAAATTTGAAATGGGCCTTCTAAAAAAACATTTTTTATTTGGTAAAATAAAAACCTGCCACATTTTGCCAAAGTAGCTCCTTCCTAAGAAACCCATTCCCAGAAATGATTTCATCATTTTTTAAAGCACTCATTCCTTTCTCAATCTTGTAAACATGGAGGCTGGGATTTTAGTTAACGATCATAATTAAAAAAATGCATGAGACAAACTCATGATACACAACAGCAAAACATTAAAATGCCATCCTCTACTCAAGTTCATACTTCTTACTAACTACAAAACTTCAGCTTTCAAGTGAACAAAGACGACACTACCCTATACCCAAGGAACCTTAAAATAAAAGCACCCAACAATTTGCTAAATTACCAAATTCCACAATGAAAAAGCGATGCTTCGTCAATACTGAAGACATACCAAAGCAAATAATCCACACGCCACTTCAGAAACGCCTTTGCTCTAATGCTGTTCGTAGATTTAACAAAACACTGTTCTTAAAGCCTGAAATCATTCCCACATGCTAAAGATGTAGTCTTTCCAGTTGCTATGAGAAAAATCCTGTACCATTATGCAAATCAGCAGTTATAATCACTTTCAAAAATAGCTGTCTATATATTCACATTATGCCAAGATCAAATTAAAGAATATGCAGTATACTCTTGAAATTTTATATACATATAGGTATAAAAGCAAATTACTCATGCTGGTCCTATAACTGATTCTGCTCACAAATGCAGCCTTTTTCCTAATCATGGAAAGCGGCCAAAAAATCATACCGAAATATTTACCAATTCTTAAGTTCCTAAACAGCCACAAGAAAGTTGCAAAAATAGACAGCTATAGCCTTTCTTGCAACGATCAACATTCTCAATTAATATCTAGAACATGAGTCATTAGAATTTCTAAGTAATTTTATTAAGTCCTATTTCAAACAAAGCATTTAATCCCTTATCCTCGCTCCACTCATGAAGGCGGCTACAACAGAAAAACAGAAAGCAAATGACTTAATCTTCCTATTTTATAAGCATGCTAGAGCATGCAGTGCTTAAGAATTTACATATAGCTTTACTTTTTAAACCCAACACTGACAACAGATTTGAAATCAGAACGCAAATAAAAAACAATTTTAAGACTATTAGCCCTTTACAACCAAAGGCTTCAGGAAGACCTACCAGGCATTAGACTTCATCTTTCTTTAAAAAGGAAATTTAAAACAAGCTGAGTGTTCCTGAAGCTGTGAATGATAGTCACTGTTCAAGTCATGCTTTGGAGCTGAAAATTTACTGCAAAACCTGAAGCTGACACGTGCAAATAAAAGGACAACAGTCCATTTTTCCCAACCCTCGGTTTCCAGCTTCCAAATGTGAATCTTATTTAACAAAGAACAGATTTAAATTGGTGAATCTATGGCCTGATAAAAGCTTCACAACTGCCAGGAATGCAAATTTTCACTTCCAGTTCAGGCAAGCAAGGCATGTACTTGCTTTAATCTGCTCCTAAACAGCCCACTCCTCATTCGCGCGCAAGCTGCTGTCAGTTTTGCTCCATTATGCATCACCCATCACCCTCCTGGCTGCGGAGAGCCACAGTGCAAAGGAAACCAGCCTCTAGCATGGGGTGGCCAAGCTGTCAACTGCTAAGTCCCGTTTGATAGCGACACTGAAGAGCAGAGGAACAACATGACTTTGAAGTCTCTGAAACTTGCTTTGTTGTCTCAGTTTGTCTGCAATTTTCAGGAACTCTGACTTCAGTAACCATGCAACGTGGTCTAGCAGCGCATCTGGCCCTATCAGCTATGAAATGTTAGCATGCTAACCTCAAGCCCTTTAACTCCAGCTTAAACAAGTCCGTATAGCAACGGCAAGAAAAAAAGAACTGTTCTTGCTGTTCAACAGCTTGACAGCCTGAAGCTACAGGGGGAGTGTTACAAGAAGTGTCCACACTCCATCCTCAAACAGATTTAAGAGTCCTGACAAATGGCCAAGCTCTTATTAGTGCCATTTTCTTGACAGCATCCCTACCAAAAAAAAACCTAAAAGACATAAGAAAATACACCCAGCCAAATCTAGAAAAGTTTCCTAGCATATATACTGTTTAGCCTGTACACATGCCTATCTTTTTTTTTTTTAACAGGCAGTATTTCCATTAGCCAGCATGAAACGCAAAATAAGTTTACTATTTTTCTATGAGTCTGGATAATCAGGAAGTATAGAGGAAATGAACAGGAAGAAAGTTCTTCAGAGCAAAGGAGGATTCCTTGTAGCCAGCCAGCTGCACTTGCCAACTCTACCATCTGTGCCTTAAAGAACAAGAAAAGAGACCAACTCAGATGTGGCTGAGAGAAACATTTTATGATTTAGAAGAAATGCATTTAACCCCTTAATGCTCAATATTTCAACTATTTTTTTTTCTTCTTCTTCTTTTTCTATTTGTTAATCTTTCAGCTTGTAATTTAAATGCAGCAACCTAGACAAGGGACAACAAAACTGCAGCTCCTTTGTATACGGGAGGCAAATCTGTCCAGATGAGGTCATGGGGTGGACAACAGGTCTGGAGGGGAACTCAAATTCCCACAGCGTGAAGAAGTAAATCAGAAGATGCTAGAAGATGATACTGCCAGCTAGTCTCGGGAACCAGCTACATCCTCAACTCACTTGCATCCCATAGCAGGGCTTTTGGACCTGCTTACTACATTGCATTTGGGAAGGATTCCCAGAGCAAGACTCTTCCCTTCATCTGTGAGGTGTATGAAATGCATCCTGGAGCTCTCAGCCATATGGAGGCTTTGCTGAACAGCTAATAGGGTCAAGAAGATTGGAAAAAAACCACACATAATCTACATAATAAGCAGGCACCATTTTTTTTGCAAAACACAGTATCAACCTCATAAACCTCACAGCATAAATTAAAAAAATGGTAACAGAGAAGCATGAAAGAAGATGACGTCTACTCTACAGAAGAGCTTGTTCTGACAGAGACTGAGAAAAAGTTGCCTTAAACTTCAATTTCAGCATGGTTTGGAATCACAAATGAAGACAGGAAAGCATGCAGATAGCAAAGGAAACATGAGCTTGTTGTGAAGAGCTGCAAATCCCTCTAAAATAGCTGACAATATTACAGGACACAAAAAAGCGACCCTTCCCATTAAGAAAAAGCCAAGAGCAAACAGGAGCATAACAAATGACGCAACAGCACACTGTATTATTCATATACAATTTGAATAAAGAACTCTTCAGCTGAGGAGTCAAAGATTGGGCCTCAACTCCTTACTCAAGTCCAGGTCTACAGCGCTGAACAAAACCCTACAATCCCAACAAGTTTCTAGAGGTGAAAACATGCAGAGGTCCATTTAAGAAGGCTTTTTGTTTCTGCTCACGCTTTGGAAGAAGCCGCGTCCCAATTTATCATACCTACCCTGGCATCCCAACTAGCTGCAGCAATACAGAGCAGCCCGAGGCCAGGAGCTGTGCCAGGGGCAAAGGACAACTGTACGTGCGAGGCTGAGCAGCTGTCCTCAAGGTAACACGTCTGCTGAGCGGATCTTCTCAGTAAGGAGGCAATGGATATGAGAAGCCTGATTGACGCATCTCAGTTTGAGATTTCCGAAGTGACAAATTTACCTATTTTAACCCACGAACCAAATTCAACATGAACTCTTTCAAGGCAGAGTACGGGACCTCCCTGGTACGTGTTCTCAGCACCCTACCACACTTTGCAGGATCTCCTTTAAAGAAGCACCGATGTGTACTTAAGCATATCCTAACCTCAAACGCCCACAGAAAAATACAAGAATTTTATTCAGTAAAAAGAAGTCAGCACAGAGAGTCACTACTTTGATATTTACTGACAGGAAGTGAAAAATGGCTCAGTCTCAACTTTTTGCAAGTCTGAAACGACGTCCAAAACTTTCAGAGACAAGGGAATTTAAAATAGCTATTGGGCTGGAGGACAAATACGTCACACTAATAAGCTTTATAAAACATAAAAACTAGGATTTGTATGAACTTATCAAACCTTAATTTGGGGGTGGGAGGATGTGTGATCCAAGAGAAGACAAAGGCAAGCAGCAAAACAAGACATAAGGCCATCCTAATAAACCGTTTCTCAACCAACGAGCCCCGAGTAGATAACATTAATTTCATTCTAATGAGATCTAGAGTTTTCCTCCTCTAAATGTTAGCGCAAAAAAAAAGGACATTACTCGTCTAACTCACCCACACAAGAAATTAAAGAATAGAAAATACACAACTACCTCAATTCTAGCCCCATATATACCCAAGCAATGCAATGAATTAAGCAGAGGCCTCTAAGAAAATTAATCATGCAATTAAAAGCTATTATACTACAGCTCCACAAAGGCAGAATTAAGTTTATAAAGACATTTCTTAAGCACTTCACTACAAAAAACTGGATATTAAGCAGTTTTTATGCACTGCTGCACGTTGGGGCTGTGAAGCTGGGACTTCATCTTTAAAGGGAACAATGCCAGCTTTTGCAATAGTCATCATCCCAAACAGAGCAGTTGAGTTTAATTTTTTAGCTGCACAGTCAATTACCATTTGAATCACAGAGCCCACTACTTTAGCTACACTGCTGAAAAATCATTACTAAAATAACCTAGATTTATGCAGCATGATACACAGCTTAATTGCATGATTATTTACTCCCATTCTACAAAACTTCTTTTTTTCAGGGCCTCACAGGCGAGACAGTAAACGAGGCAGATGACGATAGGAGCAAAGAGGATGCTAGCTTGAATTAGAAACTGGAACAAGGTTTTGTTTACATCTGAAATATCAATCTGGGACTAAGACACATTCAAAAACTAACAGCAATCTCTGAACCCAAAGTAGAGTCAACCACCCACAAAGCATTCGTGTTTCAGAAGAGATCCTGCTCTACAGGGCCACTTGTGAATGTTCCCATATTTTCAAATAAATTCCCTTCTTACTGTCCGGAAATGACCACCCCAGTAACTCAGACGAATGCACAAACGTGCACAGCTTTAATCCCAAAAACCTTCACAGAAGTGCCAAATCAAAGGAGCCCACAGCTATTCTAGTATTTAAGATGAGGCACCAGGCATATCCAGCAATCACTACCCACAACTCCAGGCTATATCCCATTTACCCCCCTGAAAAAGCTATGCAATAATTAACCTTCAATATCCACCCTACATTAGGCACAGTAAATGAATACAAATCATATGTAGCTCCGAGTTCCAGATTACTCGCTGGGTACTCAAACTAGAACGGAGGTGGGCTTTAAAAGGGAGTTAGTTATGACTAATGACAGCAACTTTGGTCTGTAATGTAATTAAGGGATTTGACAGCTCAACTGCCTATTCCCTCCCTTTTCTTCCAGTTTGTCAGAACACAACTATTGTCCCTTAAATCATTATACAAGAATCATTTTCTTGTTTAAACATGTTGTAAGGGAAGACTCTAGGCTAAGGTACCAGGGGTATAATTTGTCAGCTTATGCAGTATTAATGTGGCAACAACATCAATCCATTAAAAATATAATTTCATTTAAGAAACTATTCAGAGATTCACAACTGGCAAAAGCAACTTGGTAGACAGAAACTTTATATATAAAATTTCAACTTTGTAGTTTTTACTTTCTGAAGTTTAGTTTTGGCATGGCCTTATGTTTTTTAGCACAGGGCTTTTTAACATAATGTGTTAATAAAACACATTCTTTCAGTCATATTATTACTGAACAAATTATATCAATTGCTTCCACAACAAAGAGGATTTAGGTGTCCAAATCATCCTACAAGGAAGAAAACGGAAAATACAGTCACCTCTCTTCTGGAAGAAAATTAGAAAATTCTGTACTCCTCCACACAGTGTTTTAACACGTCATTTAGCAAATACTAGCTTTCTCTACAGCAGTCACTGTACTTCAAAACCTTTTGGTAATAAAAAAAAAGTTCTTAAATGAGATGTATTAAGTGTAGCACTGGACAGCATAGGAAAAACACATTTTTGTCCCAAACAAATCTGCTGATTTCTTGATGGCCTAGCAGCCATCAAGAGCCAACTAATCTTTCCGCATGTATTATACAGCGGCAATAATAGCCATTTCAAGTGTTGCATAAGCTCCACACTCAAGGCTATATCCTTTCCCTAAACACACTGTAACGGTCTCATGAAGTCAGTGGAAGTCACATGTAATTATCTTGAGGACAGAAAGGCCTTCCTGACTAGCACAAGTTCCTAGAAAGATGACTTTCAAAATTCATCAAGACTCAAGCTGGACCCAGTGTTGAGGCATGGCCAACCAATGACATTGAGAGCTAAACCAAGGGCCTCACAGGTGGGATTTTCATTAGTCCTCAACACTGGCCTAACCATCTTCATCAAAGTCACTCACCAGCCTCAAAAAAGACAATTCCTCAAGGGCCTCAAGCGCCAGCACCTCCTCAGTCTTATTGTAAGAGATAATGAAGATGAACTTGGATTTTTCCTTAAAAAAGAAATGCTCAAAACCAGTACCAGTCCTAGTAAAGCTTGCACTTTATTCAGCATTACCCTCTTAATGTTTAACGGCAAAGGTTTGGATGTTCTGAAAATCACACACACTTAACTAAGCTTACAAACAGATTTCAATGAAGATTAGCTTCAGCTGTGTTTTTTCTAAAAGGTCACCTTGTAAGGAAATTTTATAAAGCGTCCACATTACCTGTACTCATTTCTTTCCCCCACCTTGAAAAGAACATATAGCCATCACTTCAACAGCAGAGCTACGTGAAACCAAGAATCAGTTTGCAGCTTCTGTCGATTTAAAAGTGTGCACAGGCAGTTATTTTTTAACTTCGTGTTTAGCTTGTGCAAACAGTCTCCAGCAACGCTGCACATTGATTAAAAATTTCTGATGATGCAAGATCGAGTAGTTCATTAGGAAGCCTGCACTACATTTAAGCAAGCGCAAAAAGATGAGCTGTAATTTGTCAAGCATCTTTTTAAGTCCCTTTCCGAGCAACTGCAGTCAAAAAGCAGGGCAGAAAGGGGCTGGGGTTACTTTGAATGGATGCAGCGAGGGTTGCACAACAGAGCACTTACTCGAATGGTGGGGGTTTTGTGCGTAGGCTTCAGCTGTCAAACAACGCTATCCACAAATATGCACGTACTATGGCAATATGTCAAAGAGGATTTTTTTTAGGTTGCGAGGAAAAGTAAGTGATCCAGCACGTCTCTAACCCCAGAAGAGAAAATGCATGAACACACTTGCATCTATCACCACCTTGCTTTCTCCATCTGGACAATTCAAAAATCTCTATCCTTGGTAAGCGCAGAAAGACCAGTTTTCCCAGGATCAAATACATCCTACAGCAAGCAGGTTAACTGAATCAAGCTCTGAGAAGTCCCCAGCCAGTACCGTATTACTGCTGTCTATTCAAACAGACAACTTAGATGAATTCAGAGCAAAACTGGCACTACTCTTCTTGTCCAAAACCCAAGATCGTCCCAGGCTCCAGAAGCAAAACGAGTCTGTCGGGCTCTTAACACTGCTAAGTAAGATGGTTTACTCCGGAACAAAGAAATACTTTCCCACCAATAAAATGCGTTGCCAGTTGGTTTCTTCTAGTTTCTTCTAAACCCTTACCAGCCCTTACTGCACTTGTGTGCAAGAAAAACTTGTTACAAAACATCTAACAAACTTCAATTTTAAAATGAAACCAAATATTTTAAATGACTGGCATTTCCAACTTGGGCTCTATTTTAAAGGCGGTATGTACCTCATGCCACTAATTCGTTTTTTTTTCCTGGACGCTGAGCCATTTTGAGTGAAGTCACGTAATTTAAAATTTCATTAAAAATGCAAAGAGCTTTAGGACTGCAAATAGCATAAAGCAGTAGGATATTCTAAGAAGCTTCCACTCGCAATTTTAGCTTCCTCTGCCTTTCATTATATGAGACAAACTACATGCGAGACTTGTAAATAAACTGCACCCAACATCTAATCTTTACCGAATATTGCTGCAGTTTATATGACTATGTAGGTCACGAGCTACACATGCTTCATTTAAGCATCAGGGTAGGCACGCTCTACCCTATGCTCAGGCTAGATGGCCATTTTCATGCACAACAGAAGGCCTGGAAATACGAGACAAAGTTTAACCAAAGCCATAATGGGCACAAGAAGCAGTTGTACGATTTTTTCTACTTTAGTCTCAAACAGTTAAGCCACTTGCTAAACTCGGTTACACACGGACCTCTTAAGACACGGGCAATCAATGCAATGTGCAAGACTTGCATGCAAGCATTCTCTCTTCATTGTTCCCTGCAGTAAAATGGTCAACAACCAACCTGTACAATTTCAGAAATACCAAAGATTATAGTGCCTCAGAAAATATACTGGTCATTGCATCATAAAGAAATGCAGCCATCTTAGAAGAAAGCCATTAATCCAAACTTTCCCTCTCACCCATTTGCACCAAAAGGTATCCAGTATTACAGAAATGAAATAGAAACCTAAATAAATCAGGAATACATACAATATCTGAAATAAAGTATTAAAAAGCTGATTTAATGTCTCCACCTTTAAAACCCTTTCCTCTTCTAATTTCAAAATATTTTTTTCCTAGAGGTGCATAAAAAGACTGTTCAGAGAGAAAAGAACATTTGATTAGATGAAAAGTAATGTCAATATGTTTTTAAAGACACTTGTTTCAAAATTAGCACATAGGACTATTCTCATATTGTGCACGTAAAACTACTGATTTTGAGAAGTCACTATTTCCCTTTCCTAAAATCCTACATTATCCACACAAGGAGAATTCTTAACCAACTTGTCAGGAACTCAGAGTCCCAAGCATGAGGTACGATACCATACATACATCAGCGCCAGCTTTAAAAGGATTTGACGCAGCCCAACAGAGAAAAAAAAGAGGTCCTCGAAGGGGACGTTGACACTCCAGAGCCTAACCCAGCCTGCCTTTTGGCACTCAGGTGTTCCCTGCAATGCCCTGGGAGAATCAGCCGTAACCAAAATATAAAGACTGCAAGTCTTCGTCCACCTGGGACACCGAGACACGAACCCTCCCTCAAAGATGGGTAGAAGAAAAGACAGACCGCAGAATATAGGCTGGAGATCAGGCATCTCACCTGGATTCACCGTAGATTCATTTTATTCTCCACCTCCCAAAGCCCAGGTAGCAATCACCAGCTACTGAGTATTTTGGAGCCAACACCACTGAACTACTCGTACAGAAATATTTACTGCAGGAGGAATTCACACCTCCATTTCCCATATCCCGGCCAAATGCCCAAATCACTGGGCTATCCAACTCGCATCAGTCTTTCTCCTTTAGCTTGACAGAAGCAGCTACCCTGAAATAACCAGTAATCTGTAACAGAGGACACTCCTGCAGATATGGGTGCGTCGGGACGCAAAGCTAACCAACAGCAGAAACGCAGAGGGTAGCTTGTTTCGGTCTCAAAATTTTAAGCTCCGGCACACAGTGAGAAGTACCTTTGAGAACTTAAACCCCGGTCCTCCTACCACACACCACATGCCTTCCCAAACAGCTCACTTAAGTTTCAAGTTTTCTCTTTCTTCATCTAACATCACATGGTTAGATAGCCAACTCCCAGCTCGGTCCTCGTCTACACGTGTAAGAAATAAATAGGTTATTTTCCAGCTACCAGGTATGATGAGCAACAATTCCATCAAAGCCCTGCAAAAAGAACATCTCCAAGAAGCCTGTACAAAGTGATAAAAAATTAAACTTTGACTTCTGCAGCAACGTCAGTCTTCAAGCGAAGCTATTATACTGTACAGGCAGGAGTCTTCATTCATTAATTATCTGTTCAAAATGTGCAGCTAACAAAAAAAAAGGACTGAGTATAAGCTTCTTCCAAACATATTTTTGCAATCTTGAAAAAAACACCTTTTCTATAAATTCCATTAAAAAACTGCAGCAAGCTACTCCTTTTAGAAAAACTAGCCTGAACACTGGGCTTAGTGGCCTACTTCTAATGCAAAATTCTAAGAATAAAATTAACGAGACAAATGCAATAAACTCCATTTGGCATATAATTAGCAACCTTAAGCAAGAAAATCCAGGTTCAACATTCACCAATTTTCTTGCTGGGAGCAGATCACTAGTTAAAAAGATCTGTTCAGGTCAAAAAATCTCTCCCTACCAATGGCACATCTGGGCAAAGGTATCTGAAATACCAAACTCTTCAACTGCGAAGCCAAAACCTCATCATTTTGCCACCACTTAACTCTTTTCATAACGCCGAAGTTCCTGGCAAACCCATCACTCAGAGAATCAAAAAATCTAACTCAGACTTCTGTCGTTAAGTCAGCATTAAGTGCTGCGCTAGCCTATGTCAGCATTACAGCTGCCCTAGTCGTAGGCCAACGAAACGACCAAGTGCAAACGTTTAAAAATGCAAGCCTAAAATTACATTTTATCAGTACCACGAACAGAATGCAGGAATTGCGTACTAGAGCTGCTGCTTTTTAACTAAAAGCTCAGCAGCTACCCGCTAAAGTCAAGAACCTTTCAGGCCGTTTTAAAGCCACCAAAATTTTAGGCCGAGGCTCAATGCAACAGCACGAGCTCTGCACTAGTTACAGCTGTTACCGTTTTTGATCCTGCCCAAGAACTGGATTTATTTGCAGCGCTCGCTATGACACGAGTGTAATTGCTCCAAAAACCAATGAATTTCACCCTGACCCTGCTGCAGAACAGAAGGTGCTCTCTCTATAGGGATACGTCTAGCTCTGAATACTACGGTCAATGTTCATTTTTCCTAGGACAGTTCCAACTTTTAAGCGAGGTTCTTGCTCCAAAACTTCTCAAACACCGTAATGATCTTTCTCCACCACGGAGAAAGACCATGCCCACAGCACAGCCCCTACGTACTATTAACTCTACAAGGCATTCAAAGCTAAACATCTGCCTGCCGCTGCTACAGCACATCTGTTCGAAAGGCCACCATACATATACTATACACTAGCAATGCTCCTCTATGGTTTGACTCATTAGTCGTAACTGCATACTAATTACATATTCCAGAATTACACTCCTTACAATCCTCCTCGACGAGACCCAATGCGCTCTCGTTTGTAACACATCCTCGTGTTTACTGTATCTGAGATTATGCCAAAGCACGGTTCACGCATCGCATTAGGAAAAGAGGCATTTTTTTAATTCGGAAGAAGCGATTGCCACCTCTTGTCATCGTGAACCTCGCTGTGGCGTACTGCAACCGAGCACAAGCTCTGCCTTACTGAATGTATGAAAATCAGGGCAGAGGACACAGCCTTCGCCTCTCCTGCCGCGCAGACTGAAGCAACCCAAGTCAAGCGACAGGCTTGCCGCGATTACGTTTGCAATTCAAGACGAGTTACTAAATGAAAAATAAAAAGCGCTCTGAATGTGAGTCACGGCGGGACAGGCGTATTTGCTGTGTGAGCCGAAAAATCAACACAGCCAGAGATAAGCGGCAGACCCGCGTTGCTCCGGCGCAGGCAGGGGCTCCCCGGGCCGGGGGAGGGGGGACAGCACCTCGTCGACACGGGGGTGG
>NW_009228897.1:50021-52268 GCF_000690835.1 Fulmarus glacialis | reverse complement strand
AGCGCGCCGGGATGCGGTGCTTGGCCTGGGGGGTGCACAGGCTCTCGGCCCGGCGCAGGGACAGTGAGAGCGAGCCCGTGTCCGGGCAATCCTTCAGGTCTCTCCTCAAGACCAGCTGGCTTTTGCTCTTGAACAGTTTGTAGATCTTGTTGGTCAGCGTGTGTCTGTATTTGTGGTGGGTCTTCTCTACCTTCAGCTCCGGCCTCCCCACCATGTCCAGGGAGCTCTCGTCGCTGTCCTCTGCGTACCCGCTGTCCATGCAGTCCTTCAGGCTGTAGACGAACGACTTCAGGGACTTTCTGGAGACCACTGTCAGCTCTGAGATGGAGTCCTTGGAGGTGGTGAAGAGGGACACTCGCGAGGGCTTAGATCCCTCCTCCGACAGCGCCGAGTACACAGAGTCTCTGGAAATGGCGCAGATTGGGGAAAGCAGCGAGTCCCGCTCGGGGGAACAGCCATCGGTTTCCACTTCCTCCTCCTCTTCGTCCTCCTCCTCGTTCTCCGAGGCCATGGGCTCGACAACGCTGCACTCTTTGCTGAGGACATCATTGAGGATATCTGAAAGGCAACCGGAGGGAGATCGGGTCTGGTACAGGATCCAGCACAGCCACTGGAAATGTGACGACCCCAGACAACACCACTACTACAGCGTGGCCAACGCTCTCTTTCATCCTACACGGTTTCAAACAAGGAGCTAAAAACCTCCTCCTGAAAATGTTTAGATTGCCATAAGGTGCTCAGATGCAATGGCAAAACAAAACGTATTTCTCTCCTTGAGGTCACATTCTGTTTGGGTTCTCGAAAGGCAAACACCAGCTGGGGTTTTGCTTCCTTCCTACACAGATTTCACAATATGCCCGAATCCAATCCAGGTTTAACCGGAGGGCAGGAAGAAAGCAAGGTATTTTGATAATCAAACCCCAAATCGCCCCACTGGGGGTGACCTCCCGGCAAGGCTAGACTCGCTGCAAAGCCCAAGCCAGAACTCTGGTCCAGCTTGCGGGGGCCAGCGGGCAACAAACACTAAGCCTTCACGGGAACAGAAAAGGTCTTCCAGGAATGGGGAAGCCGGAGAGACCAGCTCAGCATAAGGGGAAGCCGCTGTTTCCCCTGCAAAACTGCTGTGGCCAGGCCAAGAGCACGGCAAAGGCACCCGCTCCTTGGCCATCCCTGCTGTGGGTGGGGGAAGAGCTGTAACATCCGAGGGGTCTGAACCCCACAAAGCCCCAACATCTCAGTGCAGTCAGGCTTTTCCAGCAACAATTCTTTCCAGGGCATGAGCAAGATTTACTCCTTGCAGAGGAGCATTCTACCAACCAAGGTCTCCATCCTACCAATATCCCCATGGGCACGGGTGCGATGAATCTCTTCCAGCTTAATGCAAGGCACAACTTTGCCCAGGAAATCAAGCCCTGCATGATTTGTCTCCGGCAAGACAACGTGTTTTGGGGCAACCAGTGCCTCGTGCCCACAGCTCGGACGAGGGCTTTGCTCGGGATCACAGCAGGCATCATGCCCAAGCTGATGCCAGTGTCCTCTCCCATCCAGGGGACACGGGTGCCCACTGCGTTATCTCTCCTGTCACCATGAACAATTTGTTACCAGTTCTTTCAGGCTCTGGGCACAGTTTGTGCCGCACGCCCAGCTGCACACAGCAGTGCTGGCGGAGCTGGAACACTGCTCAGCCAGCCCTGCGACGGGGAGCAGAGGGTTACGGTCTCACTGGGGTGGACAGGGGACCCCCTCCGCTTACCAAAGTTATCCTGATCCCAGCTGTAAGTGTAGCAGCGGGCGGCGGGGATGGGGATGGTGTGGAGCTTGCGGGGCTGAGCCTCACCTGGGAAGAGAGGAGGGAGAGGAGTTAGTTTGCAGGCAACGCCGATACTGCTCCTGACAGCTCTCCTGGCCGGTGGGAGATGCTGCCCACCCCATGCACATGTTTTGGGGCAGTCCAGGTCATGCAGAGCTCTGCTGCTGCTGTCATTATCCCTGTGAAGTCACATGCAATTGGGACAAAGGGACATTTCACACCTCTAAGAGCCATCAGACATCACTGCTGCCATCAGTTTCTGATTTAATGTTTTCATCCCACCCACAAAGGCTGGAGAATTTTTTAATGGTTGCTGTTTTAATGAAAGATGAGAAAATTTCTGGCTCATCGTGTGGTTATGAAATAGGACCTGGGTTGGTGGTTTTTTTGTTGTAGCTGTTGTTGCGCTAGGTTGAAACTTTGCGCAAAAGAGGGTT
>NW_009228897.1:0-49990 GCF_000690835.1 Fulmarus glacialis | reverse complement strand
CAAGGGCTGGCTCCCAGCCCCCGCAGCACAGGGGAGCTCATCGCCACTGCGGCTCATTCTCACTACTGAGCCGGTAGAAAACCCTGGAGGAAAGAGGGGCACGGGGGGGGTTCTCACCCGCGATGGCAGGAAACGACGCGGCCCTCGCGATGTCCCGCAGCACGGACTGCAGGCGCTCCCGGGCCTGCACAGGGTCGCTGCTGGCAGCTGCAATCTCCTGTGCGTCGGCAGCGCTGGCGTAGATCTCCGAGAGCTCTTCCAGTGTCTTGGACTGGAGGGAGCAGAGCCAAGACAAGAGATTGAGGGAGGTCCCTCCGCAAAGGCAATGTACAGGTCTTTGGGGAAGGTCACTAACTACACCACTCTCTCCCTCCAATCTCTCTCCCTCCTCTAACTCCTACCCCCTTCAAGTTCCCTCAAAATTTCTGCAAAGAAAAAAAAAAATGTGTTTGAACAACTTAAGGGGTTTTCTTCACAAGTTTTCACTCCCCCCAAATCCCAAAGCAAGGTATTTCTCTGGTCAAACGAATACTTGTGCTGCATTTCAAATCCAGGGGCTCTTCCTCTCTCCACTTAGGGATGGGGAAAGGAGTAAAAGGGTAAAAGGCGAGTTACCCCCACACACTTCACGAAACAGAAGTGTAGACCTCAGGTCTAACCTGAGAAGAGAAGGGAAAGACATGTATTTTTCTTACAAGAGGTGTTATCAAAACATTTTTCTTTTGTCAGTCAAATATTATTTTGGTCAGGAAATCCTCCAGCCAACTGCACGAAACTGCTCCCAATGGCATCATGGCATCACCGAAGTCGAAGCTCTCTGAGCCTACCTTCAGGAGGTGGTGCAGACTGTCCAGGTCACAGCGGGTTCCAAAGTTGGCCTGGTAGAGATGCTCGAGGAGCACGACGAGTGTGGCGCGCTGCGGGTGCTCGCTGGCGCTCAGCTTCTCAGCGATGGAGAGGAACTCGCTCTGCACCTCGGAGCGGTTGAGCAGCAGCACCGTCCTGGGGACAAGGGGATGGCAGTTAGTCTGGGCAGCCAGGCTTGTGTGCTGGTGGCACACGAAACTCTTGGACAAATTCACTCTAGATGGCAGTGTCCTCTCACATTAGTCACAGCCAGACCCACACTGCAGTGCCAGCCAGGGGCAGGGAGCAGGTAAGGGATGAGCATCCTCCATCCTGCCCCTCGGCGCATCCCTGGCACCATCTCTCCTGCCACATCTGCAATATCACCAGCCCAATAATTGTTCAACCAGCCCCAGACAGGGCTCCAGCCCAGCAGCCAGCTGTCCAAACTGGACATCCAACACATGCGATGAAGCCGGGTGGGAGGGTAGGAAATGAGAGGGGCCCCTGAAACATCTTCCCCCTGCAAGGTGCAGGTCAGAGCATCACTTCTGGGCTTTAAGGAGAAGAGCCACATCCTTCAGCTGCATTTTTGCTCTGGACCACAAAATGAACATCCACAGGTTTTGAATTCCCAAACCTGCCATCCAGAGAGCACGTAGGCATGTGCTTACGTTCATTGACAAGAGCAGTCCACCTCACTGAGCAAAAATGTCTCTAAATTAAGGATGTGCTCTGGCGTGCTTGGTTCTAGAAAGCTCAGGCAATGGGCGCAAGCTTTCAACAAGCCCAAGGTTCAGCTTGTGTACAGCTTTGTGCCAGGTTTTCAGAGCTTTTTATGCAAATATAGCCATCGTGTTCTAAGTCATAAGTGGTTGCACTTGCACCAGTATAAGCGTTGTAGAGCTGGGGAGCTGTACTGGGAAAGCAACACAGCAGCACCAGCGCAGCTGGGTGGGATACAGGTGCAGATCCAGAGCTGCACGGCATGAGTGGACAAGCCAGAACAGCAGGACACCCCTCCTGCACAGAGTAGAGGCAGCTGTGCAGAAGGACTGTCCCTGGGGCTAGGGCTGGCAGGATGGGCACATGCCACCCGGGCTCATTTTCCTATTTACAAATGAGGTGCCCTGGCAGGAGGAAAGGTTCAGCCCTCGAATAAGGTGCAAAGTCTGACCACGCTCAGAGCTGCAAGGTTTGCATTAATTGTTGCACTGGGATGGACTCGCTTCTGTCCTCCCTCGGGCTGGTGGCTCCCAAACAAGCAGATCAAAGCGTCTCCTGGCTGTTCACCAGCCTGTGCCAAGATCAGCAACTCCCCGCAGAAAAGACTTTGCCTTCCCCAGCTGTTTTCACCCAGATCTGCAACCCTGCAGTAAGCAGGGCTGCAGGATAACCGACATGGGGAGCCCACACACCCTGACCCACGGCTACGGAAATGCCACAGTCACTTTCCTTATCCCTTCCCACAGCTCAGCCCAGCTATCCAGCTCTTGTCCCTGGCACCCGCCGCTACGCCTTTGAGATCTGCGCGCTGCAGCCCCACTGCTGTGCAAGCAGCGTGGGATTTGGGGGTGCTACAGAGAGAGACGCCAACAGTGCCCATGGCCACACTTACACGGTGGAGCTCTGGTAGTTCTTCACGGGCAGTCCCTGCTCCGTCCTCACCAGCCTCTGGAAGGAGATGCCTGGGGGAGAGAGCAGAGGACAGGAGACATGGCACCACCGCAGACAGCTCTGCTTCAGGAGCACGTCAACTTTGTCTCCTAACATGGTCCTGACCTGGCTGAGCCGCAGCCTGGAGCGGGCATGGCAGCACCAAAAGTCCTTATTAGGGACAAGGCACCATGCAAGGGGACCAGCCCGGGAGCAAGGGAGCCTTGGGACAGAAAGGGTGAAAGCCCAAGGGGATGGGAAGGCAACTAGAGGATGGGAAGGGAGAGCTGCTCCATCCCCAGACCCTTCTGCCCCACTGCTGATGTGGGATCCTTTTTGAATTGCATGGGTGATATTTAGCAGCTTCTGCCATTTGCTTTAGCCCCCCCAGGCCCTGGATCTCACTTATGGACAGCAGGTCACTGCCACCTTCCCTCCCACAGAGATGGAGCCCAGCCTGGCCCCAGCAGAAGCGAGGTTGGCGTGAGCAGCCCACGTCCCTGGATGCCCTCCCTGGGACCATCCCTGGGATGCCCTCCCTGGGACGCCATTGGGAACCTCAACCAGGCAATGTCTGACGGACCCGGACTGGGTGGCAACAGCAAAGCCTGTGTCACTCCCAAAAGGCAGAAGGACTGGAGGACATCTTGGGAAAGATCTTATGGTGTCAGCAAGATCCAGCACCCTTATTATTGCAGGCAGACACATCCCAACCCCAGCTGCTGCTCAGCAGCCAAGAAGCAGCACCCACAGGGGGCCCAGCACCCATGGGCAGCTCGTGTTGATCCACACAGGCCCCCTGATTACAGCAGCGTTCACCCCTCTTGCAGAGACATCAGCCCCAGTTCGCAGATAAAAGCTATTGCATTCTTGGCAAATATTGACAGCAGCTTGTTCTCAGTTAATATTTATCCTCATCTCAATAAAAAGCTTTTGCTTCAGCCTCGCAGCAGGTCACGGAGGCCGTGCAACAAGCATATAAGGTCCTGGCCAGCTTACCAGCAGAGGACACGTTTTCATTGTTCTTGGCTCCAGTTTGGGGGAAAGGCCACACCAAGGGGCAGCACTGGGCTCCCCAGCCCCAGCAGGCCAACACCTCCCACAAGGCATCTTTTGGCAGCAGTGGGGGAATCTCATATGCTTGTAGGAGGGGAAAAGCTTTTGGACCAAAGTCCCCCGCTCACACAGCCCCGGGCACCAGTGATGGTGGTGATGGCACAAGAGCAGGATGTGGCAAACCCGCCCCAGCACTGGGGCTTTCCCAGAGGTCTGTAAAACACAGCCCTGACCGGTGTTGCAGCAATAAATGACCAGGAGGGAGCTGGGGAAGTCCATGGCTGCAGCAGCGTGGGACGAGCGTCCCCACATCCGTGCTGGCCCTGCAGCTCTGAGCTGGAGGCTGGACGCAGCACAACAGCCCAGCCAGACCTTGCCTGGTGGCCGTGGCCATTTACGCTGGTGGAGCCTTGAGCTGGGGGTAAATCAGCCAGTCCAGCGCCAACGCTGCAGAGGGTTTTGCGTGTTTTTTAATCTTTTTGTTCCTTTGAAAGCATCTTTCATCCCATCTGCGCCTACAAGCTCCCATCTCCACAGGACGTTGCTGCTGTGATGGAGACCCTGTGTTTCCCGTCCCTGTCAGGGCTCTCCAAAGCTTCTGCCTGGTTTGAGGAAGCGGGGAAGCATCCCCAGCCTCAGCCACAGCCCATGTACCCATCTGAGGCCTCCCAAGTCCCGCTCAGAGCCGGTCTCACTGCCATGGCCCTGCGCAGGATTAAACAAGGGCTGAAATCTGCTCCGTGTGATAACAGCTCTCTGTAAGCCACCAAAAGACAGGGAGATTAGGAGAAATGGCCTTTTAGAAATAATTGGAAGAGCTGCTCCGTTGGGAACAACAGGACATCTACGAGGAGCCCTTAATTAAGAGGAGCGGTGCTGCTGCCGATAGATGTGCCCAAAGCCGTATCACAAGGTAGTGTCTCGGCTGTAAAGAAAGAGCCGGGGAGTCCCTCAGCCCTGTGGAAATCTCCACGCAAGGGCAGGCTCGAAGGCTCCGGCCACCTTGATGCCGATGAATGGACCCACTGTTATCACCCCAGTTACGCCACTGAGCATCTCAAACTGAGCATCTCAAACAAAGCCCAGGGCTGGGCGGGAGCAGCCAGCACGTGCTTTGCCATGGGAAAGACCCCTCATGCTGAACAGCAGCCAGGAAATAGTTACAGGTTTTGCTAATCCACACTGGTCCGGAGCTGAAAGTCCCTGGGATGCTCCCACCACCTTGCATGCAAGGCAGCCACCGAAAACACAACCCCACCATCCCACCTGCTCCTCCAGAGGAATCTGGTCTCACCCTGTGCTGGACCACCAGGGAAAATCATCCAGAGGATGGAGGGCAGAGGTCCTCGCCTCCTGGAAAAGCTGAGGTGTGGGATACACAAGGTAACGTGGACACTACGCTCAAGGGATTCATGAAGCAAGTGGGTTATCAGACAGCAACACCAGGAGAGTCTCGGGAACAAACACGGGGCGGTCGCAGCAGCGGGTGTTTTTGGGGAAGCAGCGCCAACAGCGCATGAAAACCCTGGGATGGGGCAGGAGCACTTACCGGGGGCCTTGAGCTCGTCGCTGATGAAGGTGAGCAGCTCGCGGAAGATGTCGCAGTAGGGCACGGGCCAGGTCAGGAAGCTGTGGTATACGCTGGTGGCTTTCAGGAGCAGGTCAGAGCCCGGTGGGAAGTGGGGAGCCTGCGGGGGATGGGGAGACCCGATTAGAAAGGGAGCAAGGACACAGGCCTCGAGCGCTGCGTAAAATCTCGAGAGTTTAGGCTGGAAGTGGGAGGAGGAGAAACGGATCGGAGCAGAGGTTCACCCCGTGACACCCCGTCCTCTCCCAAGGAAAGGTCAAAGGACCCCCACTGGGCACAGCTCCAAGAACGCTTCATCCGCTCTGCACCTTCCCAACCTCCCGGCTGTGGCTCACATGCCAAAGCCTATATATAAATTTCTTTTTAACAACCACAGATCCATATAGATGAATCGCATTACAGCCTGTGCTTTTGCAAGATCTGGCAACAATGATTTCCTTGGGATAATGATGCATTGTGCTAATAATAATAATAAAAAAAGTATTTCCTGTGAAGGCTCCGCTCCTTCTTTTCATTAGCGTTGCCTATATATTTTGCACAAGTATAAAGGGTAATGAAAAAAATTTGCCTTCTCTGCATAGAGATATTGTCCATCTCCCTTTCTGATTAGCCCATCTTTAAATAAAAAGATTAAAACCACTGAAACTCTTTTTTTTTTTCATCTCTCAGCTTGTGCAGTGGTTGCCTAGTCTTGATCCCTGTAGATTCGTACAGGATCTTTTTTTTGAGATGAATTGATCAAAGCAGACCATGATGTTTCAGACGAAAGCCACCCCAATTTCAGTGTCTGTTCTGCGTGGCTCCGCGGGGCCCTGGACCTCATGCCTCCCCGGGGGCTGGGATCAAGCTACGTGCAGCAGCCGCAGGACTTACATACAGGACCGCATAGTAGAAGAGCAGAGCCAGGGGTGTTACAAGATCATAGTCACACTTCTCCTGCACCTGTAGGAAACAGCCGGAGGGCAGAAGGATGAGCTGGGCTGTTCACCATAAAGCTTTACCCAAAAGCATCCTTGGCGGTGCTGGGAGACTCCCCGACAGTGCAGCCACATGCCCAACGCGCACCATCACATCACTGTCCCCAGCAGATTCCCTTGTCCCCACAGGAAAATAACCCCTAAAGCCCCAGTAACCCACACCAGTGGGACAGGCAGATCAGCACAGACTGCCGTTCTGCCTTTACCCTTGAGAAGCCGGATTTGGCCAAGCCCCCAGCCCTCCGATGCTCCTGATCCTTGCAGAGTTGCATGAAATTCTATGGAAGAGGCTCAAAGCAGGCAGTTTGGAGAGGCAAGCAGGCAGCCCAGCCCCTGCAAGCGGCTCGCAAAGCTCAGCAGCACCATAGATTTTTGTCCCAGCCTTTGCCAGTGAATAGCCAGCAGAATTATTTCACTGAGGGACTTAGTGATGGCTCAAGGATTCGCTTGCAGACACTGTCTCCCCTTGTTCATGAGCACAGCACAACACAAAGTGCAACAAACCCTTACGTAAACCCTAATGTAATAAAATGTTATCTGCAACTAGATCAATTCCAGCCATTTAAAAAAAAAAAAAAAAATAAACGGATTAAACCAAATCGTGCTAATCTTAACTGGTATCAGCTCTGCAGCCTGGCAGCTAGACAGCTTTTCTTTCCCCAAAAATGAAAGGCAGCATTTACTCCATCACATGAATCCCAGCGCTGAGGATTTAGGAAACACAACACTGTTTCCTGCCACATCAGGGGATTCCTCTGAGGTCTTCCTGGTCACAGCCCGAGCCAACCCCACTTGGCCGACGATGCCTCGAGCTTCTCCGGCACATGACGGGACCACGGCAGGCCGATACGATCAGCCCCACCGCCGTTTTGCCTCCCCGCTGTGCCTGACCTGACTGTCTCCTGCCAGGCTGCTACGTGGTGCAAACCCTGCCCACGGTCCCCAGCGTCCCAGCTCCACTCCTGGCCCTGCAGGAAGCCCGGCAGAGCCGTGGCAAAGTTTCCATCAAAAACAACAGGAAACCTTCAATTTGCTCTGATTTGGACTAGCAGCTCCCAGTTTACGGCGGGGGAAGGTCTGGCGAAGGCCAGCTCCATCTGTGCAGCCCTACGACCCGGGCTGCCCCTGCACGGCGCCGAGCGGCGCTTTGGGAAATCAAAACCCTTCCCCGTGAATCTGCAGTACTGCCCAAAGAGCAGATATGGGAGCTGGGTTTTTCCCTTGTAGTTCCCATGTGCTGAAAGCCGGTGGGACACACGGGGTTGTTCCCACCGGAGTTTCGGACCTGCCGACCCAGCATCACCCGACCCCAAGCTCCGATGCTCCAGCAACACCTTACCACAACACAAAATCACCCACCAAGCTTTGCAAAACTCCATTTTGGGCAATCCCCGGAGCTGACACCACCTTAAAGCCCGCAGCCCTCCCCGGCAGCCCCTTGACTCACCTCTTTGGCCTTGCCGAGGATCTTCTCCACAAGGATGAGGTAGTTGCCGGCGTCTCGGCTCACCAGCTCCTGCAGGCTCCAGCAGTTCAGGCACAGCCCGGCTGCGGGGGAGACAGAGCCACCATCACTCACAGCCCCGTTCAAGAAGGTTGCAGGAGGGAAGAACAACGGGAAGGGGTCAGGGCGAAGGTGTTTGCCGGCTATGTCAGATCACGGCAGAGGAAAAAAACCTCCCGCCCTCATTCTGGACAGATCTAATCTTGCCAAGTGGTGCTTATCTCAGCGGCATCTCTTTGTACCTGAGCACCTTTGTACTCTCGCTCTCGCAGCCCAGCGCACTCAGCTGGGTTGGACGCCTCTCCCCCAGGGAGGCCGGGTAGCTGACATGCCTGTGCGGCCACGCTCCCGCTGCAGAGGCCAGAGGGATGCGCGTGGCATAGGTGGATGCCCACCTTCAGTCTGCCTGAGCATAGAAAACCCACCGGTACGACCCCTTGCCCTGCTGCCCCCAGGCTCAAACACCCCAGATGCACTATCCCAACTATAAACTCACTCAAACCCTGCAAAATTCAGCTCCCCGTCAGGCACATATCCAACCCCCTGCAGCTGCATCGCACCTGAGGGAAGATGCTGCATCCCCCCGACCAGCTTCCCCACACCCTGGAGACGCACCATCACATCAGCATCGCGGCAGTCAGAGCTCATATCAGCATCATTGTTAAGCCTGCCCAGCATTTATTCCATTTCTTAGCACCTTCAAATTTTCATCGAATGTATTAAAACCCCACCAGGAGATTACCCAGATATTGAGAGAGGAGAATTGCCGTGCAAAGGGACGGAGGGTCCTTCACCCCGGTTGGTTGAGAGCACCCTGGCCTCCACCGCCAGCCATCTGCCTCTCGCTGCTGGGACCCGACCAGTGACAATGGCCCAAGGTGTTTCCCGAGGTCGTCACTTTTCTTGGCGGGAGGGCCACCTCCCAGATGGTCTCGGAGGAAATGATCTGCACGAAGGCTGCCGGGCGCCTCCATTCATCCCAGCCCTGCATCCTGGGGGAGGAGGCGGCGCTCACCGGGATCTGCAGACCAAGAAGGGAGTTGCACCTCCTCCTCCTCCTCTTCCCCCCGAGGGACCCAGGCACTGCACACAGCCCCATGGAGAAAAGTTACAGGGAAACTTCAAGCAAACAGCCTAACAAATATCTGAGAAGGGTCCATGTTTGCATCTCCCCATCGCCACGGATTTTATCACCAGGAGTGGAGGCAGTGCAGACATCACACAGCTCAGCCACAACCCATGGTTCTTCCAAGCTCAGTCCAAAAGAAAGACCAAGAGAAACAGAGCATCTCTCGCTGCAGGGAAGTGGGGCTAATGATCAGAAAGGAAAAATAAATATAAATCTAGCCGCTCTTCACTCACACGGTCTATTAAGTGGCACAGAAACTTAACAAACACCAACCCATGCGTGTCGGCTGTTGCGTTGGAGCTAACAAGGAAGAAACAATACCGTGAGCTGGCAAGGGGACAGCGGTATTCATCACAAATCTACAGGTCACGCTGTCTGTCCCTCAAACGTTACTCCCAGCTGCAGAGGCTACAAATTCATCAAACATACAGGCACGTACATGCCATAAAAATACCTTTACACACCTTCTAGGTGTTAAACAGGAGTAATTTAAACCAGGGGAGATGTATGCCGTGGCGCAGCTGGGAGAAGATCGATGCCAAGACAAGCAAAACTAGTGCTCAGGTTGCAAAAACAGTCTTCACTTGTCCCTGCCACGGACAAGCATTTGCTCACCAGGACATACACTATTTCTGTGGCTTTATGCCTAACTTTTAGCTGAACAAAACAGGGCAGGAGCCTTCCCCCATAGGAAAGCCTCCTCGCTGCCATGCAACTTTTCACTTTCAATGAATCAAGATTTTCCAGTGGAGAAAGATCCTGCTGGAAAGTTTCCAAGGAGCTCAGATGCACTCGCTGTTAATTACAGTTGCAATTTTTAATTTGCCTCCAGTACTCCCGGCATCATGCTGGGTTTGCTGACACCCAGAGCGCAATCTTAGATGGTGGTATCTTGTCAGCGAGGGCACAGCCGCAGCGACCCGGTAATTCAGCGATGCTCCAGTTCTCCTTTGAGCCACTTTCATCAGTCAGCGCAATGGCACAGAGCCACGGCTCTGCCCAGAAGCACTCCAGCAGATTGCTCAAATAAATCAATATTATCCCAGAGCGCGGCATCCTCCAGGGAAAGCCCCAGCACCTGTGGGATAGTCAAGAAAGCAACCGGCCCAGCAGAAGTGGTCAGAGCTGCCGGGAGCTTTGCTGACCTCTGCAAGAAGCGGCTGCGCTCACGTGGTGCCTTGAAACAACCCTGCTTTGGCCGGGAGGATTATTTCACCCAAGAGAGCCCGGCCCCGCTGCGGCTGCCCAGGGCAGGATCCGTGAGAGCAGCGGAGCTGAGCTCCGTCGGGGTGCATCGCCAGACGAGGAGAACGCTGCTTCCTGCGCGAGCGTAACCACAAATACAAATAGCCCAGCAAGACGCAGGCTCTTTCCTTCCTCTCACTTCTAGCAAGGGAGGAGGAAATCGCTGCAGCAGCAGCTCGCCGCGTTATTCTGTGCTGAATGGGGCAGAGGGAGAGGCGCTGGGGCAAACCCACCGTGAACAGGTTGGGAGGACGGGCAGGTAGCAGGGACAAGGGCAGGGCTGGAGGGAAGTGTCGTACAAATATAATTTAGACCTGAGGTCTTCTGATCCATTTTTGAGTCTTCTACAATAACTGTGAGCTGAAGCACAAGGATGCAGCCAGGTATATTTGAATAACATCGCCATAAGCAGAATTTCTGTTTAACTCATGGTCATGGCAAGGCACTGGGATTACCCTGGGATTAAGCCAAACGGTGCTGGGAGGCAGCAGGCTGCTAGGGTCTGAGCTCCTAACTTTGGCAAAGCAGCACTAATCAAAGACACTCCAAAACAGCTGCGTCCTTGCTAAAAATAGTCTCAAGCACAAAATGCAGCTCGGAAATCCTGGACACAATAAACAAAGACCACGCGGCAAAGCAAAGTGTCCGGCACCGCCAGGCATCAGTCAGGACAGGGGATCCAGACCTGGGTGGGAATTCCCTTCCCTCCACACACAGTCCAGATCATGAGCATCCACTTTCCAACCACTGGGAGCAGAGTTAGTCCCTGCAGCCATATCCCCTGTATCCAGACTAAAAACATTATTTGGGCATGGAGGGTGATGCTACTGATGTGCACAGGTCAGAAACAAAAGCCCCAGGTGACACTAAAAGAAGAAAGGAGCCACACACCTGCGAGCGCCCTTTCCGTCCCTCTGCAGATGTCCTGCCTCTGCCTGGGACACAGCTGGGTGCTGCGGTAGCACCCGGGGACTTTTATGAACTGCAGAGCAGCACTTGGTTTATTCCCAGGCCAGGGAGAGGCTGCAGCCAGGTGAGAAACCAACTCCAGAAAGTTTTATTTGCAGCCACTCCTCCGTCTCCGAGCAGATGCTCCGCTGCTGGTTTGCTGTGATGGTGAATCATGCCACCACTCTGGGTCAGGCCACAAATCACAGCAGTGTTTTACAATGGGTCAGAGCAGCACAGAGCACAAAGTCCAAACTGGGTTCGTTCCACTGTGCCAGGTTCCACTCAAAACCAGCAGCGCCAGACCACGCCGGGCACCCGCCCTGTCCCGGGGTGGACGAGGGTAGGATGTGCACCGCGAGCATGCAGAAAGCTTGAACCAGGCTTTCTCCTGGACTTTGCACTTGCTCTTTAATTCCCCCAAAAAAACCATTTCTCACTATGAGATGCAAGGGAGGCCCCGAATCTGCATGGAGCGTGCAGCTCGAAGATGCCGTGGGATGTCCCCCAAGGTGAGGAGGGATGCTCCCTGCCATCACTGCAAGCACTGGAAAGTCCTGTGTTGGTGGGGAAACGCTTCACCTCACTCACCTAAACTCATATCAAGGCAGGGATTGCAGAGGTCAGGCTGAGGGAAGTGGGAAGTAAAATCACGCACACAAACCACTCAACGCCTTAAAGGAGAGTGGTCCATGCAGGAGCTGCGGGGTGATCGCCAGCTCTGGAGGTGTCAAGATCAGCTTTTAAAGATGCATCTTGTGCAGGCAGCACAAACAAGAACTTCACCTTCCAGCCCCTAAATCCTATGAATTTGTCACAAGAGGCACCGGAGCCCTCCCAGCAGGGCAGTGGGAAGCCCCACAGCTAAAAAAACCTGCTTTACATCCACCCTGCCCTCACGCTCATCCATCCGATCGTGCTCCACTAAAACAGTGACCCAGTGCTATTTATTTTTTCTTTATACATGGAGAATGAGTCAGATTTATCTGCCAGCAACACAGACAGCCCAGAGCACACTGCAGCCCCAGCTGCGGGATGCTGGGGCTACGACACATGGAGCCGCAGCAGAAGCAGGACTAAGCTATGCTTATCCCAGCATCCTACACGGCACGCTTAGACTGAGCCCAACATGGCACAGACCCAAAGAAAAATCTCCCTTTGGGAGAGCAAAACCCACAGCAAAGCCTCCGAGCAGGGACCCAGCAGCGGGCAGAGGCTGCACCAAGACCCCCGCTCCGGGAGGGAGCTTGGGCGCAACGCACGCTCTCGCTTTGATCGCTATCGGCATCGACGAAGGTGCCGGCAGCGTGCCGGGAGCCGGGCGGCAGCGGCTCCGTGGGTGGCCTCGGAAGGATGAGGCTTCGCAATTTCTTTTCTGAGAAGTGCACCGAGACGCCCTCCTCCCAGAGCGGCTCCTTCCTGACCTCGGTGGTTGACATTTCCCCTCCGCCGCTCTTCATAGGGGGCAACTGTCAAGTCGGAAAAAAAAGAAATAAAGCAGAAATACCGCATGCCCAAGCTGCCTTCGCCCACGGTGCTCGGGCTGGGCATCAGCTCCCGGTGCCGTCAGAAGTGACACAGTTGGAGGGGAGAAAAGCAGACGCCTCCACTTCCTCCCTCCCCCAGACCCACTCCCACCATTTCCACTACGCCCTCACTAGAATAATGTGGTTTTCTCCGAGGGACTGCCCAGAGGAAGGGCCGACTCGGAGCAGTTGGTAAGCAGGGGGGTTGGAGGTGCCTGAAGCACAGGAGACAGCAGAGCCCCGCAGTCACAGCATCCTCTTGGGATGCATCCTGCACCGCACAGGAGTCCAACCTGCAGCCCCCATTTCCAAGCAGCTGCTTAGAGCCCCCTGAGCAGGGCACAGCGGCACCTCCCAGGGCTGGAGCCACCCCGGAGCTTCCACCCAGCCTGGGCAGTGATTTCAGCAAGAAAACCCACCACAAGCCTGGAGAAATCCATTCAAAGATTAAAATTTGCAAGGTGTAGTAACCAGCGCACCTTAATTCTGCACTTAGAGCTAGAAGTAATTCAGACATTGCATTTCGCATTACTTGGTGACTAAGCTGGAAGATCCCCACACCAGACTTCTGTTCATTTCCCACGAGGGTATTTAGATGACTGCAATCGAGCAGGATCTTAAGCTTCCCTTTGTTAGAGCTGAGCAAACTGAACTCCCTGGGCATCACGTAAGACATATCACTGAAGACTCCTCTCCTTCTCTGGCTCACCAGTGGCCTTCATCCGTCCTTCCTCACCAGCATCGTTCATCATCTCTGCCTCACATGCAGCCCCGTGGCAGAGACACAACAGCTCCTTCCCACCCCTGGGACCTTGCAGGCAGCGGGCTGCCCTACAGCCTCCCAGCAGCTCCCCACGCCGGCGATCCTCCAGCCCTTCTCACACCTCTGCCTCCCCAGCACAGCATCCCCGGCACCGCCAGCAGCCAGACCCAAGCCCAGCACTCTCCTTCACCGAAGGCTCCCCGTTTCACTGCTCACCAGCAAGAAATAAAATATTTTTCTTCCTTTAGCACGCTCTGATTTGACTATCATCTCTCTCCAGCAACATGGAGGAAGGCAAACTCTCTGAAGAGGGTCTCCACGAGGAAAAGGAGGTTGTCTTTCCTAGCACTTTTCTAACAGGGTTTTTTGTGAGTCAGAGACAATTAATTTTAATATGGTTCCTCCAATAAACGCTGCAGTTCAGGAAAGATTTTCTATTTCGACCCCAGAGCTGACCACGGGCTCATCCACGGAATAAATTTGTGACGGCCAAAGCACTCGCACTTATCCTTTTTGCTGACTTCACAGTCCTCAGCTATTCAGTCACTTACGCAGGGGGAAAACGACGCATCGGAAGTGATTACTCACCCACTCTGGAGCAACCTCCTGTAAAATTACCATGTAAAAATAAAGCATTAAATAATTTAAAAATGAACAAAATTCTAGCAAGGTCTCAGCCCAAAAAGCTGTGACGTGGTGCGTGTTATTTTGGTGTACGGAAACGGTAAAAAGGAGGGGAAAGCAAATAAATTGGGAAATAGAAGTGATATAAGAAGTTAAAAACAAGAAAGGAGAAGGCTACTGCACAGCTAAGAACAAGATGAAGGGATTCATTGACTATATGAGGAACAGAGCCCTGCCATAAATAACAGCCTGGATCTGACACAGAACAGCAATAATTAAACTGTTGCTGTAACACGGGGAAGGCAGAAGAACACGCAAATATTTTTGCTCTGTTTTTGAAAAGAAACAGGATACCTGTTAAGGGGTGTAGGTATACCTGTGCATTATGCTCTGTTTTCCCTAAATCGTGTATGTTACTGCAATAACGAAATACTTCCTACTCCGACTGCAAGGGGGTAGGATGTGAAACAGCAGCTCTTCAAAGCAAACACGTTAAAAGTCAGCAGGGGTGGAAAGCCCACATGGAAGAGCACTAAAGGCACTGGCCAAGCAGCGCTGCCCCGGGGGCTGTCCAGAAGCGGTACCCCCGGGCCGGAGCACAGCAGAGCTATTAACATCACATCCACCGACGACTGCGGAAACGGGGTTCGCCGGTCACGCTGAAGATTTTTGGCAACAGCACAAATGCCGTTGATGAAAGGGAACTTTCTGATGTGTAAAACGTCTGAGATTCTCCCAGGAATGGCAGGTCATTCTGCCAAACCCCACAAAACCCACATGAAGAGGACTGAAAGCCAGCAGGCGGAGAGATGGGGGAAAATCATTAGAAATGAGGAATCCCTGGGCAGCACAGCTGCTTCCAACAGAGCCTACCACCACCCGACCCCTGCCCCGAACAGTCTTGTCTTTGCTAATGAGCCGGAAGAATTATGAAATCGTTTTTTAAAGGCTGCCCTAACACAAACACCAGTGCTGAGGGGCTGGGATTAGAGAAGGGCAGAGTTTGTGAGTGACACAGGAATTGATTAATTATAATTACAGGAAGAGGTGAGTTATGCGGCGCACAATGAATTCCTTGGCGAGATGGACTCCTTTGGACACGCACTGTAACATGCCAAACTTTAGGTCGCGCTTCCAGGAACCAGGAATGTAGGTCACACTTCAGGGCCTGTTTCCCAGAACGTGGGGAGACCAAAAGCATCCAGGAGTCCTGGTCATAGCTGCGTGAACCAAGACCCAGGGTGACACTACAGCACAGGGAGCTGGTGTCACTCCGGTGGGCGTGAGGAAATGGGGACGGCGAGAGGGATTACTCCAGTACTTGGCAGCAGGTAGGATACCACTTGCATCTCTTTCTTGACTTGTAGGTAAACGGAAAAGCAGAGGGGGTTGAAAGAAGAACTGCACAGACAAAAGGAAATCTGGATTTGACAGCCCCTCTCCCCCAAATTAATTTCATTTCTTTCATCTGCAAGAGGATTTAATTGCGGCCTACAAGTGTGAGTATGAGGAAGTTAGGTCAAAATGACATTCAAAAATTACTGATTCTCATTGCTGTTTTGCCCTCACCACCGCCATCCCAAATCCCTTTGCAGCCCTCTGAACACGGCTCACGTCTTTATGGCCACCATGGTATCTGATCTAGATTTAAATAAAGTCGATAACAATATCTCCCCACTTGCTTATGACAATGCGGCAGAGATTACGCCCATAGGTTTTGAGGACTATATGCATCAAAGCAAGGCAAGGGTGGCTGATTACACAAAGGAGTCTTTCCTTGTGGTGAATGAAGACGACTCCTCTTTCCAGCTCATGCATGGACAACTGGCAAGACGCACGGCTTCTCTGCTGAGCTTTAGTCATATAAGACCTAACATGACTTGTTCAGCATCTTGGTACATCTTCCTACTGCAACGAGCTGCTTGGGAAAACTGACTAGATTGGATGCCACCTCTAACTTTGAACATTGGAAGGGAAAAAAGGCCTCCAAGCCTCCAGTAGCACCAGCAGTTCTCTCTTACGGAGGTGCCCAGGTAGGTCAGCAGATCATGCAGAGACAGAAGAACAGAAGAGTCTGACCCCATCAAGGCTGTCAGGTGTCAGGCTCGTGGCCAACAAGCTCGTGGTTAACAGGTCACCTACCAGCCCATCTGCTGGAGACAGCATCTCTGCTAAGCCCATGTAGACATCTTTCCAGTGCGTGGTAGATCCTGTCCTCTGTGCACGTGGTGTGCTGCATTTTAATTCATCTCCTAAAGAGAGCAAAGGAAGAAAGTTAGTATACTGGGCCCTTAGTTAAGTGCAAGGAAGAGAGCACTGCAACACTGCTACTGCGGCACAGACGAGATGCTCCTGGGTGAAACACCACCCCATTCCTGCCTCCTGTCACCCTTTCCAACCCCAAAGCCAATGATGCACCCCACTCTGCTAGCTCTGCTTGGCAAGGAAAAGGAGGCGCACACATCCACGACCCGATCACGAGAGGCTGTGGGGCCAAGGCACCCTCACCCTGACCTGCTGCAGGCATATCTGCCTTCTCACAACTTCCGTCTGTGGGACAGATCAAGTCTCGCTCACGTGTTTGTGGCAAGGAGGTAATCTTGGGTTAGCCTCCATCGAAGATAACACTACAAGAGATTACAGCTGCAACACCTTGCAACAGGGTCAATGGGAATCATAGAACAGCCCTGGAAGGAATCTCAGAAGATCACCTGGTCCCCAACCTGGGAAAAGTGAGGGCAGAGCCCAAGCTCCTACTCCTTGCGTTAGGCATGGATCGTCAGCTCTAGTGTCCACTGGCTATGGTCACAAACCCACTCCCAAGTGCTAACCTTGTACCAGCCAGGAAAGCCTCCAGTACTGTCACCTTGCTGCCACACAGCCAACAGGAAGATCAGGTCCACGTGCCCTTGTGGGAAAATACAGAGGGGACCTCAGCCCCAACGTCCGAGGACATTGCAAAACTGCGGATTGCGTGCCTGGCTGCAACCTTTTCACAACGTGGCTCTGTGCACCTCACCTCTCCTCCGTGGCTCAGGGTGCAAACTTAAACCTTGGGCTGGCAGAGACTGTGCTGGGGGAGGAAGATTTTATCCCACTCAATTCATATGCATCTGTCTGGGACACCATGAAAATAAAAGCAGCTTGCCCAGAAGGTTTACTTCTCAGATCTGCCCTGACCATGAGCAATCAAAGAGGTGCCCGGGCAGAGATTCCCTCCTCCCCTGCAGTGCCAGTCCTGGCGTCCAGAGGGACCCTGGGGCAGGCACCTCCCCTCTCCCAACACACAGAGAAGGGCTCATCCCACAGACTCTTTGCTTCTTGGTTAGAGGCAAACCAAATGCACAAAAATAATCCAGGAAGAAGAAATAAAACCTGCCAATACTACAAAAAACACCTGCCTTTGCTTTCATCCTGGACAGCTCGTTCCTGTACCTATGCCACACGCTTGTGCAGTTCCCAACGCTACCCCAAAAAGCTCGACTCTCTGCTTATTTGGTCAACGTTTGACACTCAGTATTCAGTGGTGGCTGCGCCCATCACAGCCCCCCACCTCCTCCCTGGCAGGAGCAAAAGCTGCTGTGGTCACGACAGAGGTTCCACCTGGTCCCCCCTGCTTGGTGTACTCAGCACGGCCACCTCCACCGACACTTAATTCCCAGCAATTCCCCCAAAAGGGCTCAGTAAAGCCATGCCCGGCTGCTGGGGCTCCCTGAGAGCTAAGGGGGTGGCGAGGCTGGCTCCAGCCCTGCCACTCGGTCCTTCCTATGCTGGAAAGAAGCCACCAATGGCTCCACACAGGTGAAAGCAAACACACAACGAGGAATGACTGACCTGCCAAACGCAAGTTCTCTCCTTTACCCCGAAGAGGCTCATGGGCTCCTGCCTCTTGTGTCCCGCTGCCGCAGCCTGTTATTATGGTCTTCACCAAAAGTTTTATCCATCCACAGTGCGAGTGCAAGGAACGCCCAAGAAATGCTCTGCCATGGTGCCGAGGACTGAATGAGCGGAGAATCTGTACATCAGCACCTTAGTCATGACTTGTGGCAAGAGGAAAGCAGTGACTAAGAGCACAGCATGACTCATAAGCACCCTTTACAACACCCAGCTCACAAAAATACACCTCCCTGCACATCAGCTTGTTTTAGAGCACAGCTCGGTCCTCGGAGGGGAACGCGCTCCTCACCACACGCTCGGGGTGAGCCGCGCGCCGGCCCAGCCATCCCTTTCCGATGCCTCTCATATCCCAGCACAGAACAGGCAGGGAATTTAAGGACAAAATAGGACAAAGATATTACCATAACTTTCAAACCACAAAATACTAAGTCTTCGTGGTTTTTTTTCCTGGTGTGCTACGGACCACACATGAATCTAAACCTCCTCTCCCAAGACAGTGCTTATGGAAGCATCTTTCATGGGAGAGGACTCAGTTTATCCACCACAACCAAGCAGAAACTTTTCAACCTCTTCTACTGTTTATTCCCCAAACTCTCCCTTCCTTCCCACCCACACTGAGCAGGGACAGTTCTGGAGGACGTAATCAGAGTTTCCAAGGAGCTCTGTTAAGCATCTCAAGAGCACTAGAGAAAACAAGTGTTGAGGTCAAGGTTTTTAATCAATGCTTTGCAATGGTTTGTGAGGGTGTTGAGCAACTCTGCAAAAAAAAAAGATCTGTCCCTTCATCATCTCCCTCCAGCTGGACTCCCAGTAACAGAACTGCGAAACCAAGAGCTGCTTTGGCAAAACCGTAAGGTGCAAGGTATTTGGAGCAGGTGGAAGGGACGGCGCGGTCGCTGTGCGGTGAACTGCCTGCGGTCACGTTTCACAACACACCCGGAGCAAACGCTGCGAGCGGTCATGCCCCGGCACCCTTCAGGGGCACCCTCGTCACTGAGGCGGGCTGCTGCTCTGCGCATTTCCAAGCAGAGCAACATGTTGCAAAAGGTGTGGGTTTCCCTGCCTTCTCCCCAGTTGCCAATAACACTTTCAAGAGAGCACAACCACCACCCAGGGAAGAGAGAAGGGTTTTGAGGGACCAATTGAGACAAAACAGCAGGGAGGATAACAAAGAGACCTTCCGACATCGGATTGTCACAAATCTCCTGACAGCAGCTCTGCAGGCGATGCAACACAGTGCCCAGCCCTTATGTGAACCATCTAGAGCTATTGCTCCTAGGAGGCAGGAACAGAGGGGACACCACAGCAGTTGTGAGGAACATCCTCAGGCAACGACTGAGTATCACCCTTGGACAAGGCATGAACTACCTCTCTTCAGAGAGCATATTGCGTACAGAAAAGTGTGGCCAGATCGACTGCCACTCCTGCTCTGCGCAGCGTTAGCAAGAGCTGAGCAAAGCAAGCAGAAGGGCTTTATGCCACCACACCTCGCCCATGCATCGGACCCCAACCCTACAAAATTAAGCGATGGGACTTCAAGCCCTGGCTGTTCTCTAAGATGAGATTGGTTTCCCTTCTCCAGTAACTTTGCACCTTAAAAGCAGCCTCCAAACACTGTGCAAACCATACAGTCACCATTTAAGAGCGGGCGAAGCCAATGTTTGGAAAAGTTAAGCAATTTTTCAGCTGTCCCACAGTGACTTGTGGCACAGCTGGGAGCATAAGGCAAGTCTCCAGCTCTCCAGGCACGTTCCTTACCCTCCATACCACCCTCCTGCCACCTGCAGTATCAGCACAGTCAGAAAGAACTGGACTTCTTGCAAGAAGATAGCTAGATCTCACTTAGATAGAGTCCCCATCACCTCACACCGCTCTGGTCCATACACGTAGCTGACCAACCAAGATAAACATCTACCACCACACGTCCCAAGAAACACCTTCCTCTCCAACTCTCCCATGCAGGACAGACGCCTGCCGTCAGCAGGGTGCATCGGCAGAACGCCCCGACGGACGTGGCAAGTGGGACTGACAGAGACCAAGAGGGGAACCAGGAACCCCAGAACCACAACTGGGCGCAGGGAGGTGACCGGCTCGCAAACAGCTCCAGGACCATGCAGGCAGAAAGCAAGGCTTACTCTCGTTAACGTTACATCACGCTGGTCATGTTACGCCACTCTCGGCCACAGCAGTGACAACATTTAAGCCCTCTGGTTTTAAGAACCCCATGTCCTGAGGGAAACCAATTTGCCTCGAGGTTTTGCCCTGTTTTCGACAAATGACCACAGTTAGCAACGTCATGGGCGTGGGGCAAAGTTGAACCTACCCCCCAGAAGGTCTGATTGCCCAAAAGGCACCTGCTAATTTTCTAACAAGACAAACAAATAATTATTAAAGTGAGTGAGAAAAGGCATAGCAAACCAAAGTTCAGTCTGAAAAGTATCTTCAGAGTATTTGTGAAATTGTCTCAGCACCTTGCATGGATGCAGGTCTTTGGAGAATTTCCATCTGAGATTGCTTAGTTAGAAGTCTTCATTCATCTCTGTCGCAGTTAAAAAGGTGGACAGATAAATTACAATGTTCCTGTTAACTACATTAAACAGGTAAAAAATTATCCCTTGGTGGAAAGCGGGAATTTGATGATCATTGTTTTTAGATTTTCATTTGTTGTCCTGCTTTGAGGCACAAGGTTTGCAAAAATCCCAAAGTTTTCAAAAAATATGAAAAAAACCCACCACCAACAAAAAAGAATATATTTTCCTGCTGGGCTGTGAAGCCTGAGGCCACGGGAAGCCCTCAGGGTGTCACAGCTCCATGGCAGGGGCTTTCCACTCAGCTGGGACAGACTGTGGTTCCCCCACTTGCCTTCACTGCCCTGGGACCTTTTCCTTTCACGGCTTTTCTCCTGCTCAGTATCAGAGCAAAGGAGAACACCTCAACTCCTTCATGCCCAGAATGACCCTGCCCCAGGAACAGAAGGTCCCTCTGCACAGAGCAGCCAAGTTGAGGAGATGACTGAGGCCATTAGCAGTTCCCACATGGTTGGGACAAGGCACATGAGAAGCTGAATCGGGGGTCACACCGGCTTTTCTGCAAGGAACAGCACTTTTCTTGTATTAAGGTTCACGTGAGTCCTATCTTCAACATCCAAAGGACTTCTCTGATCTCCTCCTGTAGTGGTGGAGCCCAGGACAACCACCATTAGATGGGAACAGGGGGAAAGAGCTCAAAGATCAAGTCCAAAGTTGGTGTTCCCAAATAAAGTAGTGAAGGGAATTAGACCACCCCCTCCCGGGACACCGGCCACCTCCAATCCAACCAGCAGGGCAAATCCCTGCTCACCCACCCCAGACGTTTCCATCATGATGCCCTGGGGAGGCACCACCCCAGCCAGCATCCTGCCCTGCTCTAATCCACTCCTCCCAAGAAAGGAAACCCAGGCAGCCATGTAATAAGCTGAGATTTCCCCTTCCATGATAGCAAAACCCACCAGCATCTCCTCAAGACGCCCACGGGCAGGAAAGGACCTGGCTGAAAGTCCTCTACCTTCTCAGAGGGGACCCTGCAGCAGGGAAGCAAGGCACCGCTCCACCAGCACCGGAGAAAGCCCCCGGGTACCTTCACAGCAGGATAACGCCCTTTCCTGCCCCGATTGTTCTGAGGCTGCTGGCTGAGCATCCCGGGCAGGAAACGAGAGAGGAAAAACAAGCCCCTTCGCCCACGGGATCAGCTCGTGAACACGCTGCCCAGGTTTGCTGGCAATCGCAACGGGTGGAGGGACACAGACTGCCTCGCAGAGATGCTAACTCACGCGCTAGTGCGAGGAGGTGGCTCACTGCTGCGGTAGGGCTTAGGGCACTAGGGAGAAAAGGGCAAGAAGCCTGATGAGGCTAAAGAAAAAAGGAGCTTGGGCTGATGCTGCAACAGAAGGAAAACCACTTCACTGGGAATTAAAGCAAATGGATTCTAACAAGAGCTTTTTTCAGGGCAAGATCCTCATACAAGCACCCCAGCAAGGTCATCACCTCCCTTGAGCTACACCTCAGCTTTCTGCCTCCTCCATTTCATCCTCAAAACGGGCAGTGGGCAACAGGCAGCACGGGAGCTTTGGGGATGCACCCCCATTGCAGCAGAGGAGCTGGATATGCAGCTGTGCCACACAGTGGAGCAAGCACATGCATGGTACCTGATCCTCCAGTGAAAGTGTCTGTTTTTCATAGATTACAGAAGAAATCTTGGTTTTTAACTATCCTTAGCTTGCAAGATTTTACTGCCTCCTCTACACTCCATACGGGAGCCAAAGATAGAAACTCAGAGCCGAGAGAGGGAGCAGCGGGAGGAAGTCTTTGTAGAAATCAGAGCAACGAGGGGAGGAACCTGCAATCTTTAAGATTCAAACTTCAGCCTTCGTGTGTTTACTACTCAAGTAAGTGCTCTGCAAAGAACAGGGAGATGAAGGTGATAAGATGCTCGTTCAAACCACACAAAGGCAGCGTATCAAAAGATCCAGGAGGCAACTGGTTTGACAAACATCCTTTCAGAGTGCTCGCAAAGGAGCGCGTACCATCCAAACACCCCGGCACCACGCGACTTCCTTGTAGGGCCTCGGGTTCCTGCCCCGCTGAGCCAGGACAGAAGTTGCTCTTACCCCGAGGAGTAAGAGCACGCCGAGCCATGGAAGGGACCATGAGTGACCTTCGCTCCTTGGACAGCAAAACCTCACCTCCAGGGAGTCTCCACTCCCCAAACCAACAGAGGAACAGGCAGCAGAGAAGCAACATGGAAAATCTTTTTTTCCAGCTGGCAAAACCCCTTACTGAATCCTGGCCACGGAAGAACTGATCAAAACCAACCACCGATGAGGCCACGGAGGGCAAACGCAAGAGAAATCCACTTAAGTATCAGCACCCACATCTCTGCAAATCTACGCGTACACCTACTCACCCACCCAAGCCATGTGGGCTTGCTTGAGATCATCACCACTACCACTGTCAGGTAGTAGTTCAGGCTTGAGAGCAAGGGATAGGACTGAAAAATTTGTCATTAGGTCTGATTTCTTGAGAAGTCAGTCGTGGCAGTGCCCGGGTACCCTGAGGGACTGCCTCCTTTTCTCGTCTTTAAAGCAAGGAGCCAAATTACTTTGAACAGGACAGATTACAAATGTGAACCACAGCAAGGTCCCCATGATGCTATCTGCTGTACTTACATATAGCAAAATACTACCAACAGGCAAAGAAAAACAGGAAAAAAGATGTTATCCCGCTCTGTTGTCTTCCTCCTTTTCTTGGGATGTGGAGGGAGGAAAGGAAGAGGACACCAGAAATTAAACATCATCTTCCAGGTCATAGGGAGAATCTGGAACAAAAAGCTGTAATTTAACGCTGTCTGCACCAGCCCAGCTCAATCACCTTGTACTATCTAGTTTGACAGTCGGCACAGGAGAGGCGTAAGGGCACGTGGACATCTCATTCATGCTCTACTCAAAGGTGGGACATGAAGACCTCAGTACTGGGTCTCTGAGCAAGGAACATCCAGAGCAGGATTTAGGGAGTAAACAAATCACACAGGCTGTTGGGAAGGGGCAGCAGGACAGGATCACCCAGCGCAGGGCTGGAAAGACAGGCGAAGGGGTGAACAAATGCAACTGGGACCAATGCTGTGAATATTTGCTGCCATCAGGGTATCAATGAATGAACTAGAGCAGAAACAGCTCCAAGGAGCAGTGCAGACTCAGGGGTTTGGTGGTGAGGATCCACAATACAAGTGTGCAGGAAGCAACACGTGCCAAGGAGAAGTCATCCAGACAGAAAGGCACTGAGTGGAACGCTCGTGATAAAGACATCGAGACTAAAGTGGTTTTTCAGAAGACCAAAACCACCAAAACGTCAATTGGGCATTGGTTTGAACAAGCAACACAGGAAAGCATTTGGCCTCCTGGACACACAGGGTGTCTGGGGGGTTCAGCAATCACATCAATATGCAAAACTACAGCCAGGAATGAGCTGCCCTGCTCATCACTGGCAAATTCCACATTCAAAGTGTCCAGCTACAGGGATGCATCTCTGCTGGGAAGGATGGGACTGTCTGCTGGGAGATCCCACCAGCAATTGATTCAACCTATTTCTTGAACTGCTCTGGAAGGAAGATTTTCACGGCAATGAGCCCCCTACTCTGGGACGGCTGGAGCAGCACACGTAGAAAGTCTTAATGTAATAGATGAGCAACAAGCCATTACCCCAACCAGCAACCTTCAAATTGCTGTGGGATTTGCACATAATGTAGGATTCTGAGCAAACTGCAGTATTTGGAAGTGAAATGGGAAAGAGAGGTTTAGACAGTGATTTCCTCTTAAAGTGGAAGATAAAACTCATGGCACAAGAAGAAAACCTTCTTCTGGAATAACAACAGCATCTGTGCCTACAGGATAACCATGCTAAGGGGCATTACTTCACTACAGGAATGGCGCAGGCCATCCCTACATGCTAACAGTAGGAAATTAAGATCTGATTTATTAGTGGTAAATGCTGTCTCAGGCAGAAGAGAGGTACCAGCCTGGCAGCTCCCTTGTGACAAAGATCTTCAGTGCACAGCAGCACTACGGGACTTGAGTCCTCCTCAAGCAGCAGGGCAATGTTGTTGTCTTGCTGAACTACAAAGCCTCATTTACACCAGAAAACGTGAGAACTGGAAAGCTTACTAAGACTCAGAGATCGCTCCTTGTTCTCACTGTGCCTGAGAACCGGGCTGAATGAGAGACTCCCACCACAAAGCAGGGAAAGCACCTAACGTGCAAAAGCAGTTTCGGAGTCCTTTTAATATCAAACAGCACCTACAGAAGGTAACACAAAAGGGGCAAAGCAGCACCCAGGTTTTATGTCCATGTTCGGCTGCCTGCTCCCCTCTGGGTGCCGGCCGGGCAGTCCCGCAGCGGGCGCAGCAGGTCTGGCGGGGCTGGGGGCCGGGGGGGTTCTCTGCAGCAGTGCAGGAAGGGGGGCTCAGCCCAGCCCAAGAAATCGAAACGTGAGACGTGATTCATCTCACCAAACTGCCGACAGCTAAATTCAGACACCTCTTTGTGAACCACTTACCTGGGGCTGCTCAGCTTGTGCCAAGGGGTATCTAAGATGGTCACCTGTGTCCTACCAGGACATGCCTGTCCCTCTCCACTAAATGCAAGGTGATTAGGTCCAATGCAGTCACCCAGCTCGTGGCTATGCAGAGCTAGACTGGATGAGCCCAGTCATGGACTTAGATCATGAGACGCTTCTTTGCGGAAAGAAGTCCAAATTAATTCACAATACACATTCACGAAAGAAAATGGCTCTGTGGGAAGGCACAGTGGTGGCCATCATATAGTCCACAGCCAGGGCACAGAGAGCATCCTTAAGCAGCAGACTGTAAGACAGTTTGAAAGTTAAGTCTCACCTAACAACTGCACCTCTGTACGGTCACTTCTGCTGCTGCTCCATCTGTCAGGCTGCTTGACCACGGACACAGCATACCAGCATGCAGCAGAAAGAAATGTCTGTGGTCAGAGGGGAAGTCTTCAGCTTAGAAAAGAGCTTAAAAACATACTGCAACCAAAGGATGGAGCATCGTCCAAGTTGGGGATGAGAAAAAAAAAAAAAATCCAGGAGAGGCAGAAATAAGGGAAAGTGCTCTGCCATCTTCCTGTAATAAGCAGCCTCTGGTCATCAATTTTGTGTCTAGTACTTGGCCTGCATCAGCAAACCCACCAAGAAAGCGTCCTAAGGTGTCATACAACAGCTAAAACCTGTGTGCCCCAGGGCCGTGCTGCTGGGCAAAGCTGCAGGCAGGGGAGCCAAGGCGGGGTAGAAACTACAAATCCAGAGAGGGACTCTCCCTAACACAGGGCAGGATTGACTTTTTATTGCTCAGCGCAACTTTCCCAGCCTGGCACCACAGACCACACTGATACTTTTCTCCCAGGGAAGGGCGAACGCACTGAAGGGGGGAACGCAGCGAGCTGCGAGGCCGCGCCGCACGGAAGGAGCAAAACCTGGGGGAGGGCGAGAAAGGGAGAGGGGAACAGAACAACCACGAACCTCTACACACACACATGTGACGTTGGAGCCGGCAGCGCTCAGCATCACGTAGCCCCGAGCGACTCCACCAAAAAAAAAAAAAGAAATACGACGCCCCGTGCACAGAAAGCGGGGCTGCCGCGGTCACGGGAAGCAGGTTACCCGGGGTGCGGGTCTGCAGGGACGCCGCAGCCCTGCCGCACAAGCAACACCTCTCTGCAGAGCCACAGGAGGAGGAGAGGCTTCCAGAGTGACTGGGGATAAATGTTTTGAACCTCCGGTGAAATAGGGCAACTGGGTTTGGGGCTGTAGATCCCACAGTACTAGCACTTTTCAGTGGTAATCACAAGTGGTTTATCACCCCAGTTCCCTCCGGTACAGCTTTTCTCTGTTCAGCCGGCACTAAGTACCCCCAGCTCAGAGGATCAGAAGAGAAAGCCAACAGGAAGCTGAGAAATGCCTAAGACGTCAGATCCACACAAACACCTCCATCCAAGCCCTTCATGTTGCTGCAAATGGGAATTATTTAATGGGATTTCCCAAATTTCATCCCCAAGATCACCTGCATTAGCAGCCAGAGCCTAAGGCTAACACTTATGAGATGAAGATGCTGTGAACTCCAAAAAAATAAAACCAAGAGGTGCAAACAAACACCAACTCTGAATTGCAACTGCTTTTTGCTTCCGAGACTCAGAGATAGAGGCTCCACAGCAAGAAAGAAAAAAATTAAAAATATCAGAAGCAGGGTCCTAACGCTGCACACCTGAGCTATCTTTTGCTCTGGGACCTGCTATCCTTGAGCTGATAAAGTCTCAGATGTGTTTTACAGCATCAGGAGCAGGACTCACACCACTCACTGGCAGCCAGCTAGAAGCAAGCCTGTACGTGCTCCAGGCATCGGGTACCGGCTGTCAAGGCTGCAGCTTTGCCATGTCCCACCTGCAGGTCAGCACGTGGGGTGGCCTTAGGACCAGCCCCGATGATAACGGAGATGCTGCTTTAGGGTCAAGTTTTCAGAAGGGCATGCAATGAAAGCAACAAATTAAAACACAGTAGGAGCAAAAGCAGAGCTGCCAGAAACTTAAGAGAAAATGTTTCGAGGCAAGCAAATTCCTCAATTGGACTAGACCTCAGCAAAATGCCTCTGCTCGGAGGGTGCGCAAGCTGAGGAGTGGAGAGAGGGGGGTCTCCAGGACTCAGAATGAAACCTTTCGACTCATCATTTCGAAACAGTGTTTGCACTCATCCGACTGTGATTCAAAAAGTAAAAATCAAGCCAGAAAAAAATGAAACTTCTCATTTCTGATCAAATGAGACATTTTCTTCCACGCAGCAGTGTTTAGGTTCACGTTGCACTGAGCAAGCCCCCACCAAGCTGGCTCTCTCTGGGACCAGCATCGCACCAGTTTTCAATGACAGTGACTAGGAAAACCGGTACCCAGGCTGGTACCTGCCACCAAGGGTGCTTCTGTGCCGGCTCGCCCACCTCCAGCATCCCTGAGGCAGCTGTAACCCCGAGCACTGACTGCGCTCCTGCGCCTCGAGAGCTCACCGGTCATTGCCGCTCAATTCTTCACCCCCTAAGGAAATGCATGTGGCTTCCTCGGAGCCGGGGCAAGGCATTAACCCATGGCATGAGCCGGCGAAATGCCTTGCCTGGGTCAGAGCGATGAACTTGGGGCATCGTGGCTGAGCATGCTCAGAGGAGGAGAGCTGGGTGCTCAGCTCACACCCTGACAATTTTTTTTATGAATGGAAAAGCTTTTCAATCACTTCCCAGCTGGTTTCCCTGCTGTGAAAAGCTGACCAGGAGAGCTGGGCTCCCCCGAGCCCCACCGCTGACTCACCAGATGGTTGAGAGCAGGAAGGAGCTCAGCTCAGCACCAGCGGCACCGGAGTATTGTTTATCTGCTGGTTCCTGTTTTTAGTTTTGTCTCTGTTTTCTTTCTTTGTTCTAAAATTGTGTTGCAATGGCAATACCTGGTCTGAATGACATGGGGATTGCTTTGAAGTAAGAACCAGGCCAACGCTTCATGCCATTGAATTTTCTTATCTAATAAAAAAACAGAGGCCCCAACCCCAAAGCAAACTATGATCAGATTAACCCCCACACCCTTTGTTTTGAAGCTGAATTGGAGCAGAGATTAACGGCACTCAGGAGCCCCTGGTATGAAGGCACACCCCGTGCACGTCCGATCCTCCCAAATCTGGGGCTGTCAGCAGGGATCCATTTCCTGGGATGAAGCAGGGCTGCCATGGGCTCTCCATACTGGAAAACCAGTTCAGGTGACGATGGGATTTGTCACCAGCATTTATTTGGGGGTAGGGAGCCGAGCAGCAGACTGTCATCCAAGTGCATCCTCATTGCAAAAGGTAACTACAGGGGCGTCGCTGGAGCTGACGCGGGGTCTGCTGCTGATGGGCACCCAAATCCTCCTGCGGTCCCACTTGCCAGGGTTTCTTCCGAGTCTCAAGCACAAAGTGGATGTGAATGGGCTTCATCAGGAGGATGCTGCTAGCGAAGACCTCTTGGTCATGCCCCTCATGGGTCCTTCTCCTCTCACCAAGACAAAGGGACAAACAGTGGTCAAAGAGGTGGCCCATGGGCAGCTTGGGGATTTGATGCTCCTTGGTTTTGGGTCCAGCAGACCAGACAAAGCCCTTTAGCCCCCAGAGACAGCAGCACCCCTGAAGGACATGGGGACACTGATGCAAAAGGCTCCCCCTCACTTCCCCTGCGTTCCCATCGCAGCGCTGACACCATTGAGCAGGGCCAGCCACATCCCCCTCCCCAGCGGGCCCAGAGGAGGGCTCGGAGCCCGTTTTGGGCAGACCCGGTGCGGGGCTGAGGCTGACCGCACCCTGCAGCAGCAGCAACTCAGCTACTGAAAGAACAAGCCCTCGCAGCCCCAAGCCACAAGCACAGATGGGAGCAAGTTACACTCCAGCTGCAGCTCACAAACACACGTCCTGCTGCTCTGCGAGGAGAGGCTGGGCTATGACAAGCTGTATTTTTAGCAAACTGGGACCGAGCCCCAAAAACCCATGGTGGCCCGATCACACTCCTCTCCATGCGGTCCCTGCCTGGCTCTGAAGACTCTTGGTTTCAAGCCTGTAGGTCCCCCACTTCCATCTGCACCCTCACGATACGGGTGCCAGCCTCAAACTTCTCCCTTCCCATCATTTTTTCCTCCGTTCCCACCTCCATGGCTGATGTTGCCCATAGTCCTGCTCCCCACAACCACCTCCCGGAGCAGCCTCAAATGGGAGTGATGTGGCAGAGCCCTGCAAGGGGCACGGGTCTGGGCAAAGCCCCTCCGATGGGACGTTGGACACATCCCACTTTATTAGAGAGCTGCAGAAAGAGAAAACAGCCCCAATGCTTGCACGGCTTTTAGAGTTTAAAGAACGTACAGTTTCCAGACTGTGCTTGAAAAACCACGTGTCACCACCCTAAGGCTGAAACACTTGATTCCCAAAGCCCAGATCAGCACCAGCTCCCCCTGATAGCCACAATCTTAGGGAATTATTCACTCCCCATTCCCGCAGCGCCAGACTTGGACGTTATTTAATGCTCTTATCCTCAAATCACTCCTCCGAGGAAGAAAAACACACTACTATCCATGCAGTGATGGGGAACCGAGGCTGATGGGGAAAGGCAAAGTGACTTTGCCCAGGTCACCCAGGAAGACTGTGACAGGACAAGGGTCACGCCAGTATCCTGACAGCACCTTAAACCCAGAGCATTTCACCCTCAGAGCTGCTGTAGAACCCACTCACTATATTTATTCTGTGCTTTTCTCGGCTTTTCCACCCTATTTCATCTGCAACACTCACCGCGCTCAGGTCACACCTGAATTTAGCTGGTCACTCGGGGACTGTTTCTTATTTCTGAGAAGTAGATGGTCTTTTTTGAAAAGAATTTACAAAAAAAAGAAAGGAATAGCACAGGTTCAGCAAAGCAAGGCCACTCTGCTCTGCCAGCCCATGGCTTTGGGAGGCCCGGAGCAGACCTTGGGCTTCCCACCCCAGCGCTCCCAGGCTGGCAGCAACCTATTCCCCTTCTTTCCTACCTCCAGGGAGACCTCAAGTTGTTTCTTTGCTTTTAACTTCAAAACGTTAACTCAAAATAACTGTGAGGTTATTTTGACAGATGGAGTTCCAGCTTGTGTCTCACATCTGCCAGCTCTTGGCTTGCCCCCGGGAGGGATCAAAAGACCCAGCGAACTGATCGGGTCACCTCCCTGGGAAGCCCACCTCCCTTTGGGAATATGCTCCACTCTCCAAATTAACCAGGGAGGTGTAAAGACCTGTCTAATTAGCTAGCCTGACCCCTCTGCCTTTAGCAGAAAGGCCAATTAGCAACCAATTTGCCTCTAGCAGCGGTGGGTCCTTGGTAGATAAACAATTGCTACTTTTCTGGGAGGGCAACTCTCAAGTGGGTTAAGTGCGAATTGCTTTTGGTCACAGCCTTCTGACATTTTGCAGCTATTTCTGCTCTCCTCCCCCAGCTCTTTGCCTACAAAACTCCCTCCAGTAACTGCGGCAGTTCTCCGTCTCTACACCCTGGGATCGTTTTTACAAGCACAAGCGGTGCTTGCCCCAAACGACCATAGCCAAGGCTATGCTCTTTGTATCAGCCAAGGCATAACCCAGCCCAATTTGAAATGAGTTAGCAGGCAGGGTAAGGAATACATGCAGCATCCGTGGTTGGTTTTGCCTGCAGCTACCCTCTGATCCCCTAGAGCTGCAGGGGCAAAGTGGCTCCAGGAGCCGAGGGATGCAACATCAAAGCCAGCCCTTTGCTCGAGGCAGCGATGCCTGACAGCATAGGCAGCCTGTTTGGGTCTGTCTATTGAAGCTGGCACCAAGCCTGGCTTTCAAAAATTGCTGAACATCCTCGTCCCTTCAGAGCCTTTAAACAGTTGTCTCCTGTTGGACAGGACACAATAAAAGTTAACACGGATAGCCACTTTAGGAAGCCTGTGCTAAAAGCACTGACCTCCTCTCCATGAGCACAGGATTAGCAGCGCTTCACCCCACTGCTCCCAGCCAGTGACAGGGGATGCAATGACCAGGAAGGGAGGATCAGACCCTCTCACATCCCATCACACCAGCCGATGGGGCAGACCCTGCACTGGGCATGGTCTGGAGCAGCCACAGCTCTGCACTGAGCCTCCATCGCTGCCGGCTGTGCCCAGGAGAGGTTGCAGGATCACCTTCCCAGGATGACATTTCACAGCTTGCAGCACCCCTTCCACACCAGCCACTGCAAATCTACCTGGGTCAAATGCTCAACCAAATGCAGGCAAAGGGACTTTGAGTCTTCTCCTCTATGTCCCCTTTATAGGGAAAGTCATGGCAACCTTGAGGAATAGGAGACAAAAGCAGAGCCACCCCCTGAACATCTTCAGGACTGGAGGAGGACAAGGCAGCAAGACACATCTATCAGTCTTTTGCATCACCTCATCCAATCATGGGCAAGTCATATAAACATCAACAAATGAAGTGCCCTATACACAAGGAGCTTAAATAGTGCCCAGTTTAGCACTGCCACTCTTTCACTGGAGAGACTCTCCTCCCCTCGTCCCCAACACAGGCTGAATGACCCCCACTTTGGTCTCTCCATGTCCGAGTTGCCCATTTGTAAATGGGATGACAGCAACAGCAGCACATCAACATCATTAGCATCCATCAGCATCCACAGAGTGCCCCAACACCCTGGCACTGGGTTCCCAGGTCGCCACAGAAGACAAGACCCCCAACATTTGCGTCCCGCTCAGACTTCTCAGTCCTTGAGCTGAGAAAAAGACAGTGTTGTCTAGTGGTTACAAAGGGAACCGAAAGTCCGCAATAGAAACCAAGAGCTCCAGTGCCATGGCATGGTGAGTGACCTCTCTGTGCCTCAGTTTCCTCCTCCGAAAGCAGAGGCAGGGGCTCCTGCTGCAGCGTGCTCCGTTAGCCACTGGCTGCCAAGCAGCGGCAGATAAAGGTGAAAGCATAATTTTCTTTCATCCTGTTATTTTTATTTCCTAATGTAGCCTTCACAATCCCATTTATAACCCTGACAGGTAAGGCTGGCAGAGCAGGACATGTCAAAAAGCGTATTTATAATACATAAAAACATACTAATATTTCACAGAGGTTATTTCTAACCCACAAGAACCACCTGCCTTAACCGAGATATCCTGCCACGGGCACCTCAAGGGCAGAGTACCCAGATACCCATCCTCAAACTTTTCGAGCAGTAAAACAATGACATGCAATCAGAACTGCTCAGACAGCAGCAAATTGCAGAAATAAAGCTACGCATGAGAAAAACACGTATTCTCAACAGCAGCGCACGCAGGGGAGCTGTGGATTCGACCGCTAATACCAGACTGCCTTGGAGCTCTATTTTTTTAAAACCCAAATTCCTAAGAAACAAAATACAGAACTGCCTTGCCCAGACTATTGCAGTAGCAACCACTCAGCTCAGTAAATCTAATTAATGAGCCAGGAAAAGTGTCATTCGTTTGCTAACTACTTTGCCCAGGGTTGCCAAATAGACAGATAAAGGATTTAGCTGGGGCCTATTCCAGCCAAAAGAGCTGGGAACCTGGCAGAGATCGCAGAAGATTAGAGAAGGCTGAAAAGAAAGAGAGAGGGAAAAAAATCAAAATAGATTAGCGCTTTCAAAATGCAAGCATGTAAATCAGCTTACGTTTTACATAATGCCACCCTTGTGAGCGTCTGGCCACGGGTCTGATTACAGCACCGCACAGCAGCGCACGAGAAGTCTCGGCTGAGCTGAGTTTTATTTGGGCTCAGGAATCTCACGCTACCAACTCCCTCACAAAAACAGCAGTTTTGTTTTTACCAGCTTTGTAAATTCTCACAGGAAGCCAATTAGGGGAAACCTGGGAACAGAGGAAGATTCATAATTGCAATTAAGGCTTCAAAGTACTTATCCCAAGCACGGCCGTTAAAATTAGAAGAAGGGAAGAACGGGGAAGAAAAAAAACCTTTGAAACATTGAGCTTTCATATACCCCCCAGGTTGGAAGAGCTTCTCACTCCCGTAACAGCTCATCACCTGGCAGACAAAGAGCTCACCCCGAAGGGGACCCAAGCAGGACCAGCTCCGGGCTGCCACCTCCCCTGCCGGTGCCTTCACCAGGGGTGCTCAGATGCTGGCAGGAGGCAGGGACACAGGGCGTGCGCATTTACCTCCTGCTTTTGGTTTTGGGAAAAAAGTTCAATTCTGTACACATGAAACTTTTCTGTTCCCCGCTGAAAATTTTAGTGTCAAACAAAGCCTTTGCTTCATCTCTTTGATGTTCTCAACTCTTAGGACCACTCCTAAACCATTGCAGCATCCTTGGCAAGGACAGAATGGCTTTCCAGATGAGGCTGCCTTCTGGGATACAAGAGATTTGGGTTTAAATCTACTGTCAAAGTGATCCAACATTTGTCGCTTAGTGCTACAAGACCATGATCCCTCATACCATTACAAATGAAGACGTCCTCTTAGAAGTTCAGCAGTAATCTGGATACTAAAAAACAGTGTCTAAACAGTCCAGACAACTGTGTTTACATCATGGCAGCGCTGCTCTGCCTGTTCGCAATCTAACATGCGCCACAGCAGCTCAATAGCCCGACACAAGCACTGCTGCGGCTACACCGAGAGCTGGGAAATCCGGTCCTGCAGACACACCTACAGCAACACTCACATGGACTTCACTGTCACGACGGGATGGAGGTGGCTCTTCTGGTTTTGCTTTGACTTTCAAAGACAAAAGCTCCAGTTCAAGCTGAGGAGATGCTCCCCATGCTGGAGTTTACCCCCACCCTCTCAGACAGAAAGCTGCAGCCGTTCATCGTGGCTTGAGATTCACAACCCAACCAAGCAAGTAACAGAAGCTGAACCACAGCTTCTCATACTAGCAACCCCGAGACAGGCAAAACCTGAAAATACTCTATGATCTGCCCAAATCGAACATATTTTAGCCCATAGCCTGGGCTTGGCCATTTCAGCATGGAGTGGAACAGCCCTACTTGTAGAAGTTCAGTCCTCCAACAGCAGCTTGATCTAGATGAAGGCCTTTTGCATGTTGGAAGATGTCAATGATACACACAGGACTGGCCAGACACTTCTAACCAGGGCTACAAACTTCTTACATACATTATGTATATTCCATAATCTTGTATCTAGTCCTTCTCTTGCAGAAAGCTCAAGTAGGAGAAGCACAATTTACAAGAACAACACATCTGCACTTGGACATCTTGCGGCCCAGCACTGTCACTTGTGGATTGCCCCCCTTCACATCACTCATCCACAGAAATGGTGGTGGCAGCCTATGCTATGCCCCCAAACATGCGGACTTGTTGCTCCAACGTGCCCCTGGTAGGAAGAAGGGTTGAAAAGAGCTGAGAGAAGAAAAAGTAACTCACCCAAGGTGTCAGGGCAAGCCCCTGGTAGATCTGGAAAGAGACCACGGAGGTCCTGCACCAGCTGTAGTGCTGGACTCACAACCGCTCCGCTCTGCCTGTCCTCACTGCCAACACTCACAGACACTTCCCTCGTGATGGCACCTCCTCTCTAGACAACACTCCCAAAAACAGCTTTTCTTCCAGCCCCTCCCAACCTCACCCTCTCCCTAAACAGACTGAGAACGTCGTTCTCCAGCAGACAGCAGAGCTGGGGTAAAAGATGCAAAGGCTGCTCTCCTCTGCAGGGATGCACGTTCTTCCTTCCACCTGATGCACCAAAGCCCCTGGAGCTGCAGCGGCAGCAATGCTTGCACCCCGCACAGTCTGGAGGAGGAAAGATCTGCTACGGCTGTATGTGGGACCCAGAAGCCCACAGAGGCAAAGTGACTTACCCTCAGTCATCTTCGTCCATAGCGTGCCGTTAACTGCATCTGCTTTCCCCAATGTGCCCACACTTACTTTTCCCCCATGGCCTCACACAGCCCATCAGCTGCCTTACACCACAGCTGAGTCGTTCTCAAGGATTTTGTGGATGAGGCTCGGGGTCCACTGCAGGATCTGCCATGTGACCTTGGAAAGTCATTTGTGTATCTGGAAATGTTTTGGCTCTAGGTATTTTTGCATAAGCTACTTTCCCTGTGGTGTTTTTGCCCTACCGCTGAGCACGTAGGACTCAGTAATCAAATGAGGTCAAAGAAAATTCCAGCCAAAACCCCGCCAGACTCAGTCCCTCCCCGGCAGCAGCCGCTGCAAACAGCCAACGGCATCCAAACAAACACAGCCTGGGCTTGGACGATGGCTCTCCCTCTCTGTCAGCACAAGACAAACCATCACAGAAAGTGGGAATAATCCTGTGGGATTAAGCAACATGCCACGAGCAGGGCTGACATCTAAGACAACACATAGGCAAGCAGGGACACAGACTGCTAGTTCCCAAGGGCAGAAGAACTGGAGAAGGCAACTCTCCAAAGCGAAGACTGCAGAGCCTGCAGCCCACCCATCCTCTGCCTCTCATTACGCACCGCACAGACTTCCCGTCTGAAGAGGAAGCCACAAGGCATGTGGCTGAATCCATCCGCACAAAAACATACCCCTCCCCACCGGCCGGGGCCGAGGGCTCCGCCGCGGGCTCACCCATCGAGATGGTTTCCAAGAGCAACCTGCACTTCTGCATTTTCGACAGAGATCTTCTTACTTCACCTTCCCGCGCGCTGGTGCCAAAAGGAGAAGTGCCCTGGAGCCGGGGGGAAGTTGTGCCACCATTTCCTATTCTGGATGATGATTTCACTCTCCTGCCACATCCGAGAGCCACACGTGGCACCCGCCACGCTGCGCAAACGAGCTGTGAGGCTGTTAACATGCAAAGGGCTCTGGTTTGGGCCAAGCAGTTCCAGGAAACTCAACAGTCGTGTTCAAGAAAATACAAAAATAAAGACCACACACAAATGATCTGGTCAGAAATAACCATGCTTGTCCTTTGGTGCTCGCGAGGCTGCAAGATACCAAAGCAAGGCGTGCGGCTCAGCGACGGAGAGGCTGGGGAAGGAAAGACACGTGGAAGCAGCAGTCCAGGTCCAAGCAATGATTTTCTGCACTCCCCTAAACGATGACACACATGGCTAGGTTGGGTTCAAGCAATCCTGGCGTATTCTCTTCTTGTTTGAAGGGGGTCAGTTCCCTTGGCCCCTCCCCACAGCCACACAGCACTGTCTTGTGGTGGGGGAAGAGCAGATCCAGAGCAGCCAAGAGGTCCGCTCCTCCCCACACACTCATGGGGCTGCACTCTTCCCACCTTGATGCTAAAGGAACAGATACATACCAACCAACTACTGACAAAAAGGAAAGAGTCTTTCCACCATATATCACCGGGGTTTCCCTCATTTGCTCAGCGTGGGCGTGGGGGCCAGGACTTACACTCCCCCAAGCAGCTTGGGTCTGTCTTCCAGTCTGGATGACAGATTCAAGCATCACTCCATACATAGAAGGCTTTCCTTACAGCCATAATAGCTTGAGTTTCTGCTGTCACCAACCGAAACGTCATCCCCATTTAGCGGGCAAAATCTCCTGCCTCCCTTTCCCAAAGCAGTTTAATAAGCCCCATTACCAGAAGCTTTCTACAGCACAGCTAAAGAGTGGATCAGGTCTTAACAGACTCCCTGCTTAAAACTTATTGCCGTAGCCTTATCACCAGAGAGGCACCTCTAGATATTTTTAGAGGTAATATCTGCCAGCACAGGAATTACAGTGCATTAATTAGCAAAGAGACGCATACTGACAGTCACAAGGTCAAAACACAACACCCATAATTTGCACCTCGTTGGAAGTTACTGAGAAAACAGGACATACAAGAGTTATCACAAGATCTACTACCCTTTAAGGGCTCTGAGCACAGAGGCTCCCATCTCCCCAGAACAAAGAAGGAAAATCTACTTTCTCAGAGGGACCAAACCCTCATGGACAGCAAAACTCAGTGGGGACTCTACGGGCATGTTGAGTCAGTCCCTAGAAGGAAACTCACAGGTTTGCAAGGCTACTGTCCAGCAGTCTGATGGCTTGGGGAAAAAAAAATAAGGGGGGGGTCAACATTTGCTCTTCTGGGATAAACTAGTAAGAAAATTTGTCCGCATTTTGGAATCAGTGGCCATTCATGCTCAACAGACACATGCAGCCTCAGCCTTTCGGCTGACAGAGCCATCTTGAATCTGAGAGACGGAGCTGCCTTTTTTAATGGCTAGTTAAGACTAGAGAAAGTTTTGATTGGTCATACAGATGGGCAGATTCACTTTCCTGAGCCATCTAGATCGTTCCTCAAGAAGTTCATAACCTGACCCCACCCTAACCAGCCTCTCTTCTCCCCGAGCTTCCTCCACTGGGTAAAAGTTACTGGCAAGGAAGCGTCAGAGTAAGTCAGGCTGCGACCAGACTTCCCACACTTCCCACTGCGTGGAGAGAGAGCATCAGGAGCAATAACCAGCTGCAACCTCAGAGCAATGGACCAAGAGAAGGCGCCACTAGGTTTTACCACCGCTGAGCAGGACAACCCTGCTAGATGAGTGGATTAAGCAGGATAAATCGGTTCCCCTCCAAAAAATCCCCAACGCACAGCTGCTCAGAGAGGGAAAGGGAACCACTGTGGGATGCAAGACTGACAGCAAGTCGATACTCACCACCATCTACAGAAGAAAACTGTGCCATTACTTGCCTACAAAATGCTTGATCATGACAAGGATTCAGATGAAATTAAGCCATCCAGAGCTGGTTGATGGCTAGGTCAGCTGCACGGTGCTTAGGTCCAGATGGGTCTTATTCATATGCACAACGACTGTTCAGTTAGACTTGCTGCCAGAGTGGTTTACACCTTCTTCTCTGAACACCCTGGGCCACCAGCAGCCCTGCTGGCATCCCACAAAGGCTCTTACCAGCACACCAAAGTGCATAGTGAAATGGAGAAAGCCTCTAACACCCTGAATACTTTCGCGAACCTGCTGCACGGTCAACAACATATTAAGGCAAAGAAGACCAGCCAAAACTCTTGGCATCCTGTTTCTAACAACAATGTAATTAAGGCTCGCAACTTCAGGATTATCATCCAGAGCCAAAAAAAAAAAAATTATGGAGTCCAAGGTATGAAGCAAGACAACCAAGCAAAAAATTCATCTGGTGACTTTGGAGAACCCACATCAACTATTTGCTCGGCTGTTAAAGCTCTGCGGTGACACTGAGTCCATCCCAGGGGTAGGATTCATTGCCTCCAACTTTACCTATGCAAAAATGAGGTGAGTCTCTAAGCAAATTGACATCTATAGACAGAGAGAGCACCTTGTGTGGAGGTTAGCTCATCCCATCCCCCCTCTTCAGGGGGAGCCCGCAGACTAAGTTAAATTAGAGGCCTAAATTTTCAGGCAGGTAACCTTAAACGCGACAACTCCCATCTTTATTCTTCTAAGCTGCTTCCCACATGCAAAGCAGGAATAATCACACTTCCTTCCTTATCCAGCAGTTGCACAACCAAATGTTTCAAAGCCTGTAAGAAGCTCAGATAGTGCAATAATGGGAACATGGAAATTGCAATAGACTCACTTAGTTTAGCTTTCACTTCTTTCACCCCCAAAATTGATTCATAACAAACAAAAGCAGAAACCAACATTTTTGCAAGTGACTTTGTCTGCTCAAGATCCCCAGGACTCCTCGCTAGACTTCCACTTTTGGACAGCCAGGTGTAAGCTTTGAGGAAGAGTGCCAGAGGCTGGAACGAGCAGCTCTCAATAAACCACCAATCCAAGAAAGCTTTACAAGCGTGCCACTTTAAAGTCTCTGCTGTAAAAACAGAGAGTTATTTCCACCTTTGAAGATGGAGTGTGCACTTTAAAACTGCCTAAGATCAATTTTATGGGGCTATTTCACAGGTGAACTACATTAGAGTACTGATAATCCAGAAAACACAGATAAATAAGAGAAAAATGCATCGTTACTTAGTTATTTGGAGCACATGAGGGCTAGCAACAGATAGTCACAGACACCAACAGCCCAGCATGTGTGGGACAGGACAGAGGTCTCATTTCCACACCAAAGCTGCATTAGCTCTTCAGCCAGAGACATGAGGAGCCACTGAAGTCAGCAGCAAAATTCCCGTCAACAGTGGCAGGACCACTCATGGACCATCACCTGAGGTTATTGAAGAAATCAACTGAACTGTGCCTACAACCAAGTACCCATCACTCCTGGGGGGAATACGCAGTCTCTTACCCAACCTGCTAAGGCTGACCAACACAAGCAGGATTTGAAGTGACGGCAGAGGAGCGAGGAAGGCTCCAGCACCCAACTGCCCGTGGGAGGATCATCGCTGAACGCTGCTGTTTGGGGCTGTCACTGGCTCTCCTCTCCTGAGTAATTTGTTTTCAATCATTTTTTTAATAAGAAAAAGTTAGACAAGCAGGTGGGGCTGCCCCTAAAATGTACATAATGCAACCACAACAAAATTTTAGTGATTTCAGAGTGAAACTGCCATCGTGTTATCATCCGGGTAATGAACTTCTCATTACAATATTACTAACTGGAGTCCAGCTCCAGGGAGCAGCTCCAGGAGTTTATTTCCACCTCGTGAAGCAGGAAAGACAGTCACCTCCTAAGCCTGACCAGAGATACCAAGGTAAAGCATACTGCAAAACACCATGCAAGAGTTGGAAGGAGACACACAGCACCCGGGGTTGAGTTTGCAGCCAACTTCTGGCCACACCAGGACAAGTCCAGAGCAAAGCACTGTTCTAGTTCTAGCAAGGAAGTCACAGCAGGTAGCTGAAACCCTGAACGTGGACCAGCAGCATCAGAGGTGGCAGGGCTGAGGGCAGCACCGGCAACCCCCAGGCAATTCTTGGCTATTTGAGAGAAACAAGGTGATCACAGAAACAAGGTGATGTGCGTCTGGCATGATGTGTATGAACCACCATCTACCTCATTTGCAGGGGATACCATGGGATCAGCTTCATGGAGACCATGTGGCGCTCATGAGACTCTTAGTGCTCACACAAAATCCCTCTGATCCTTCCAGAGCTTGTCCCTGTGCAGTAATAGCTGCAATTGGGTAAAGTAACGGAAAAGGAGCCTCAGCAATGTGTAATAAGAGCAATCTGGAAACTGCAATCCAGCCAAGTTCACCAAGAGTTGGATTAAAGACAAGTACACGCAGGTTTCATAGGATCACTACCACCTTCCCCATCAGCAGTACTGGCAACAAGTGAAGGCGTTGGGTGAAAACAACAGAGATCCCTTTTCCAGTCCTGGAGTCTCATAGGAACTGGTGGAAGAGAATACCAACAGCAGCAACTCCTCAGTTGTGGGTGCCAGGTTCAGCCCTTCAGGTACCAAATTTGCGGTGGGGGCACAGCATCCATCCTCCTTAACACTGACACTGAGAAGACCAGTAGTAGATTTTAGGAAGCCAAGGGACCTCCCAGAGACAGATATTCAACAGTAATTGAGTGGGGATCACAACATTTTGCATCAGCTTTGCATCTCGACTGACCTGAGCTCAAACCAGTCATTTGAAGGTTTGTTGCTTCCACATTCAGGTCTGAATTTTAAACTAACTGCATTTCCTCAAGAAATAGAAGCAGCCTGTGATGCATCACAGACTCATACAAGCAGAAGACACTTGCAAACTATTCTGGGACTTTCTTTTAGCGAGCGATTCCCTTGCTGCGAGGTTAGCAAAGTGAACGGGGCAGCTATGTGGAGACCAGGACCAGCATTAGACCCTAGCAGCAACGCTTAGGGGAAACTGAAACCACAATAGTGCGATAGTGTCCAGCGCAGAATTGACTGCAAACCTCCCTACCACCCATTCTGCAAACTGAGACTTCCTCTTGACTTATTTTTAAAATGTTCTTTTTTACAATTACCATTTTTCAGGACAGGAACTAGTGTATTCTTGACAAACAGATAACGGGGGAATTCCACTTCCCTTTAAAGCCATGATGTATTTTGATGCCGAGAAATACAAATCTCTAAATTAGTCCCACCAAGCCATCACGAGAAGAACAGTTGCAATGGTACCTTCTCTCTTTCTCCAAAAAGAAAGATTTCTCTGTAGCAACCCCAGTGACTCACAGCAGGTTCTTTCAATCAGAGATACTCTTACCATTAGCAAGATGCTGCCTTCATTTCCATCTCCAGCTAAAAACACGGGCTGCGCCTTTCATCTCCATATTCTGTTATTTTTGGCTCCTGTAATGCAATGCTCTTGACCTGTTCAAGTATCAGGCTTTGGGAAGTGAAAGGCACAGGAAGGAATGTGTCTCCCTGATGTTGTTGGAATAAGGTCTATTACTTTTTGCAACTGTTTCTGCAGGAAACTGCCAAAGTCCCATTCCTGGAGATGCTGAAAGACAAGCTTCAAATTGAAGGGCAGGGAGAAAAATATGCCCTGCTCTGCTGGGGGTAGGAAATGGGATAAATGCAATCACAGAAAGGCTACTGTAAAGAGGAAGAGAATTATCTGTGCCCATGTCCTTGAAGGCAGAACAAGCAGCAACAGACTCAAATCAAATGACAGAGGGAGAGTGGTCTCTGCCCCAAGGCCAGGGAGAGACCCTCAGCAGCCCCTCCAGTCCTGACGGCCCTTCCAGTCCTGCACTCCCAGTCCCCAGTGCCTTTTCAATCCTCCTGCCTCGAGGCAGATGAGCAGCTACAGAGGTCTGTGGGAATTTCTTGGATTTCACCATTGTAGAGTATACCTTGATGCTGAACAGTAACTTCCTAAAAAAACCCAAATGAAGAAAAAAAAAAAAAAAATTCCAGCCCTACCCTGTGCTTCTTTTTATCTCCCCTCCATCAACACTTTGCTCACCTTCTGACACACCAGACCAAGGCTGGCAGGTTTCAGCAGCCCATGCTTCGCCTTCTCTTCAAGCCAAGAAGAGCCAAGCCCATCTCTTCTCCTCTTGCACTCATCGGCAATAGCAGCTGTGCTGCCAGTGCCACGCAGCCAGCAACACCTCCGCACCTCCCTGGCATCTAAACACCGCTCTCAGCCAGCCTGTGATGGGTGCAGAGAGATGACGCAGGACATCAGCAACCCCAACCCCATCCATGACCACTCGATGAGCTGGGTGGGTTTGGCAAAACTCAGCCAGGGCAAGAAAGCCTCTATTTTTCTCCTCGAAAACCAGCAGAAATGACACATACCCGATCTGAGTAAGAAAAGACCAGTTATATATACTCACTTTTCACAGAGGAAATGTACTTGTTCCTGGCATCAACTATGAAAACCCCTCGCCACATGATGCAAGAGTTAATTTTAGCTTATATCAGTCTTTATCACAACAGTGAAGGTTAAAGTTTCACCCAACACCACAATCAATTACAAGCTCAGTGTCAAGTTAAGCCCCAAGAAGATTTAGGCTGGAGATAGCGATGGTGTTTGGCACAGCCCGGCTGGGTGCTGGGTGCTGTCAGCAGTATGTAATGGAAACTCCAAGGCTGCTCTTCAGGGAAGGTGGAAGTTCAGCAGAGAAGTGGCCGTGTGTCACAGGAGAGGACCGGGGGAAAAAATAAAAAATTCAGCAAATGCATAATTCGGAGGGGAAAAAAAAGGTGTTTCCCAAAATAAAGGCAGCGGCCCAAGCTGCCCCCGCCAAGAAGGAAGTGAAGGACACGACAGAGTGTCAAACGGTTCCTCCCAACGCTCCCTAGGGTGGCTGTTCAACCTGATGGGACAGACCGCAAGGAGACATCCCTATTAGAAGGGTCTTAACAGCTTCGCAGATGGGGCAAAGGGAACAAGACCCCATGCTCAGCAGAAGACACCCTCCCAAAAGCATATAGGACACCTGGGGTTGAGGTCCATGCCCAGACATAGCAGGCACTGAGCTTCCTCCCAAGCTGAAGACTTCGTGACAGCTGAAGATGCTGCAACAGTCTTCAGCTTAGGAGGGAGCCCAGCACCTACTACCTCTGGGCACAGACCTCAACTCCAGCTGTCCCACGTGCTTTCTACAGCAGTTGCGGTGTACATGGGGCTTCTTTGGACATTGCCCTCGGGGAAAATCCATTTTTACTGTGCAAGGTTACACGTGGGTGGCACCATCGTATTTAGGATAGCATCAAACACAAAGGGAAACAGTGATACCATGATATCATGAAAAATTCTCATCAGCTATTCTTCATTCCACTGACCCAGCACTTTCCTGTGCCTCTCCAAACTCTTCCTAAGACTTCTTGCCCCCAAAAAACCATGTCATGTTGCTCCCTACTCTGCTACACTGGCTCACAGGGAGGGGCGCGGGGTTTTTTGGGGTTTGGTTTGGGGTTTGGTTTTTTTTTTTTTTTCTCTATTGCAAAATCATCTATTAGCCTCAATAGGGCCAGGGACCATCCCCATCCTGCAACCGAGCAAAGTGGCACAGAGCACACACAAACAAGGGTCCCTCCCAGAGGGGACCCCAACCTCTGCCCCACCTTGCCTTCCCCCCACAGCTCCCTTGCGATGAAGGACAGCGAGAGCTGATGCTAATTCCTTCAGCCTATTCGGAAAAACAAGTTTACACGTGAGATTTCAATTGGCTCCGTCTCTGCTTAACTACTCCAGCTGCGAAACAAAGTAAGTGAGAGACAAAGCACTACAAACAAGCAGCGTGACCATTTCAGAGGGCTTTTTGTGAGCTTTAATGCCAAACCCACTAAATAGATTAACTTACAGCATAAACAAGCAAGTAAATCTTTCCCCCAAGGCCCTGTGTATCCAAAGGAAGCTTTAGAAGTTGCTTCCTGCCATTGTGGAGGCCCTGCTGGGAACCCAGGAGCCTTTTCAGTCCCTGGCTTGGTTGCCCAAAACCTTCAATTTACTTCCAGCACCGCTGGCTGCAGCACCACAAAAGACAGATGATGGTAAGGACGTTTTTGGCTGTTCCCCATCACCCTCAGGCCAAGGGCAAGTGGGACTGTGATTCACACCTGCTTCCAAAGCTCACAGAAGGGTGTAAGAGGACTCAGTACAACCGCAGCACCACCATCATGATCGATGAGAAGAAAGGAAGTCTCCAAACAAGGAGACAGACCAAGGAGAGGTGGGCATCCATCCAACAGTGGGATGACCAGCAACGGCCAACCCCACCAGGCTGTTCTGCCCCTGAGCATCTTCAAACAGCCCACAGCACTGAAATATCCCAGCAGCATCCGCACTTGCCATTTGAGAGGGGAATGACAAGCCTAGAGCATGAAACCTTTCCAAAACTTGTGTTCACCTTTGGGAAGAAGCACGCTCAAGCTGTGCTGGAGGCCACCGCTGCATCCCAGATGTGCCAAACCCTGCAGATGTGGAGAAGGGCAGGCTGCACAAAGGGAAGATGCTGGGACTGGAAAGCTCGGGGCAGTCCCATCACAACAAGCTTGATCCAAGCCCCTGGGCTCTCCCTGGCTGAGGGCAGGACCCTGAGCTGGACTATCCTTTGGCCTGGCCTAGTACAGTCACCAGAGCTACATCCCTATCAGCCCAAAAAGCCATGGAGAAGACAAGCTGAAAGGTATCCTCTTCACGTGAAGGCCCTATCCACCACTCTCCATCCCTTCTCCCCGGCACAATGACTACATTTGACGGTGATATGACAGCTGCAAGGGACGCTGAGAGCACCCCATCCCTGAAGTGCCTCCAGCCAGGTTGGCACAGCCCCAACCAGCGGGTCTCCCACATGGAGAACAAGTCCCCAAATCCCCCCAGTCACACGTCACAGGAGTAAGGGGTATAAGAGCCCATGCAGCAAATGCAGCCTGAACCCCTTCCAGCACCCAGTTCCTCCCATGATGGGCAGGAGCATCACAGCACACGGGGCCCTCAGCCCAACGGGGCCAGTCCCTTGGCTCAGCTCTTCACTAGGAGCCAAGGTCCTGGGAACTGGCATGACGGTGACTGCCAGTGCCCAATTTCCACAGGTCAAAGGCTACGCCCTTCATCCCAAAGCCTCACACTCATGGTGGTATTCTGGTTGGAGACCACAGGGAGTAGGAGGGATGCTGTTAAATACTCGCTATCCTGCCATCACTTCTAAACCCAGTGCCACAATCCAGCAGCTCAGGGCCCACCATGAAGGAGGTCCCCAGGCTTTAGGTGTGCTCTGTACCAGCAGACATGGATTTAGACCCATGTAGCCATTCCTTGACTCCGCCTGAGTTCCCCGAAGGATTAGACACCCACCAGCATTCAGATCAACCTGGGAACAATTTGCATGTAATGAGCAGTCCTTTGGGGACGTTAGGCTTGTTGGCTTTGATTGCAATCCAGCTAATTGATCCAAGGAGGCAAACCTCAAGCAGAAGCCCTCTCAGATGAGCAGGATTCACACACATGGATGAGGAGCAGCAGGGATGTCGCCCAGCCTGGGTCTGCAAGGCTGGACTTTGGTCGGTTGAAGTGCAAAGCCTCCCTAACTCCATCACGCAGCCGCGGGGTGGTGGGAGGCTACACACGGCGTGTGTACCAATTTGCAAGGTTTATCAACACAAAGACACCGAGAACGATGAAACATTTGTGAAGTTTCACATGTACAGATTGCCAGAAACAATGAGAAAAGGGAAATGCCACCTGAAAGGATGAGAGCTTGTTAGCAGAGAAGCCTCCGAGCCGAGGGTTTAAATAGACATAGAGCGATGGGGGAAGCAGCTGAAAGGGGAAGCGTTTCATCCTAATTTGAGACAACAAAGAATGGGCCTTTGTGGAAGGGATGAAAAGCACTTTTGCAAGCTCAAGACAACACCGTCTTTCCTAAAGCCTGCACAGACCAGCCATACACCCATCCACACAGCGCTGCACTGCAACAGACGTTAACACAATATTCAAAATACCTCGATGTTACAACACAAAACCCTTCGACATAGGATAAAAAAAGATGACAAATTCCCTACCACAGCAGCTGCTAAGGACAGTCACAAGATCGGATTGAAGCTGAGCTCTTCCTGCTCGGCCGGAGCAGCGTCACGCAGCCATGAGCGGCGTGACCGGGGGGACAATGCTCCAGCCGTTCCCAGGCGCCCTCGTCACATGAGCTGCTCATGCCAGGCTCTGCTCACTTCTGCTTAAAACCACCCAAAAAAAAAGACCAGCAGCATTTGAGGAGCACCCAAGCTGCTCTCACCCCAAGCACTGCAGGAATTTTGGGCAATGAAACAAAACATTTGAGGGAAAGCCAAGCCCCATCCCCGTCTCTCTTAGAAATGCACACTGTCCCTCTGCAGCACTGAGAGTCATTAATAATCGTCACAGTGCCACAGGACCCCGTCACCGAGCCAGGTAGCATTTTCCTATTCCCCTTTTAACTCAGCAAGAGGGTCACGCTCACATCTGTTGGCTAAAAACATCTGCAGCGCTTTCCACTGCCCAGCCAGCCCGGCACAGCTGGGGAGGGAGCGCTGGAGCCCACTCTTCCCCGGGCACACACCGGAGGTTCGCCAGCCCCATTACGGGAATGGTGCGGCGCAGGTGGGAGCGCTGAACCACACAGCTGCCCCAGGCAGGATCCGGCCTCCGGGCTCTGTCTCACCAGCAGGAGACTCAAACCTGGGTGAACTCTCAGATGTGGCAGGTTACGGTTAAATACAGCGATCACTCTTGCAGGGACATCTGAGACGAAAACAGCCAAGCCTCAAACGTGAAACCCCGCCACGTTGTTTCCAAACAAACCGCGCTTCCCGTAGCATCGCGCTGCCTTCACACTCGAGGGAGCCAGCTCTCTTCCAGCTACGCATCTGCGAACTCAGCCGAGCATCTCCCACTGCGCCACGCCGGCAAGGGAGCGGATCATCCGACCACAAGCCAAAGTTGCCTTTTTTTTTTTTTTTTTCTTCCCAGTGGCAGAGCTTGAAATCAGAGATTAACAAGTCTGAAGGAGCTCATGCCTGGCCACTCATGTATTCCAGATGCACATGCTATAATCGCAGCTTGCCAAACAGGATACGAGGCGTAAGAAAATAAAGCATTTTATCTTCAAGTTTTTCCAAGAGGGTATTAGAAACAATGGGGAGGAAATACAAAATTAACACTAGAGAAGAGCAATTGGCAATGCCCTTCGTGAGTCTGTTCTTCATTACAAGGCTGCCTATTCAGTAGCTTTCATTAGGAAAATCGCATCGCAGAGCCATTCCCAACAGTGTCCCTATTTCCTAATTAAGCTTCGCCAAAGAGCCACGTCTTTTAGTTACCGCACGGCATACAATCACAACAATTACCATTTCATTGCACTCCGGCTGCTGAAAACCCTGCAATTAAAGCATCCGAGGAGTCACACAGGCGCGTCATCGGGGAGACAAGTTCTCATGTCGGACTAATTGGCGGCCAAAGACAAAATCAGAAAAACGGGAATGTCGGTTTTTGGTCTCCACGCTGGGAAAGGCGCTTGGGAGCTGCAGCCGCTCCCCAGGCTCCCACCCAGGAGGCGGGTGAAGAGGGCTCGGTGCCAGCAGCGAGCGCCGGTGAAAGGTCCTGTCCCCCCCTCCGGGCTGCAGCACAGGGCGATGCTCACCGTATCCTCGTGCGTGTCGCACCCACATCACCAGCTGCGCTTTCGGGAAGGTGAACAACCCCGACCCAACACACACAGCGCAAGGTGGATGCAACCTTGGGTGGTTTGCAGAGGTCACCAGGAGACCCTCGACGATGGCTGTGGATGGGTGGGAGCCTTGCAAAGAAAGGGCTGGCAGTGGACCAGTGACAAAAATGTCCCCACGCCACCTCCGGCCACGACAGATAAGGCAAGGATGGGGAGTCCTGCAATACTAGGCCTCTTAGGGAAGCGGAAGGGAAGTCTTGTATTTTTTTTTAGAGCATGAGCTGCAGCTATGGAGTCTGGATTGCATCCCCAGGTCACATTTTCCTCCACTGCAGTCAGGAGTGACATTTCCAGCCCAAAACACCTCCCAGGCTGAGCACGACCGCAAAGCGCAGAGCTGCAGCAAGGGAAGACCTGCCAGGCTGCAGTGTGATGCCCGTGGTGGGGGGGCATAGTTTCCTCATCTCCCCTCCCCATCCTCTCACCTCCTGCCCAGCGCAAGTTCAAAGCACTGATGGGAGCAGAGTTCAGATGCAGCAGGAGCCTCCCGCTGCTCAAAAACAATCTCAGAGCACTCACCTGAGCAGCTCTCCCCCAGCAAACTCATGCACAATTTTCCACTTGCAAAATAATAATGCAAAAATGGGCAGCCCCGTCATGCCAGGAACAGCTCAGCGGTCACCCAAAAAAGAGAAGTCGAAACTACCCCAGGTGAGCTGCAGCATGGCAAGGCCACAGCAGTCCCCATGCCACTGAGCGGGTGTCACAGCCTGGTCCCCACCACGGCAGGAGCACCGCACTCACGGCAAAGCCGCTGCCACGTCTGGCATCCCTCAGCCCCGAGGGCTGCTGCAGCACGGGGAGCACACCCCGCCGGAACGGTGTACGGCACCTCTCTACCAATGCTTTCGTCTGGATTCAGTTCTTCCTCGGTGCAAAATTCACGTCTTCATTTTCATTCAGGCACAAGGTGACAGTTTTGGTTTGCTTTTCTCCAAACTGGGGTGCCCTGGTCTCCAGGGAGGAGGAGAGACTGGCCAGCTGCACCATCCTACAGCACCAGAGCCGTGGGGCTGCCGGTGAGGAGCCCTAACCCCTCACCCCAAATGAATGCACACTGGCATTACAGCTTCTCCCTTTGTACAAGCACCTCCAACACTTTCCATCCCCTTTCCTCTCACCCTGACCAGCCTGCGGACCTACAGGGAGCAGGAGAGCGATGGCCACACGATGCCGGGGAAGGCAGACCAGTGAGCTCCCCCAGCTCCAATTCGGCAGGACAACATCGTGAGGCTGGAGCCAGCCTTGGGCCAAACGCACCCCTGGCTCACGGTGCAGCAGAGCTGGCTCTGCGCTGCCCAGCCACCTCCCTGCAGAAACCTGCAGTGCATCACCCAGCCCAGCTCCGAAGGACGCACCCAGCCATCGCCTGAGCCCGCCAGCCTTACATAGTCACTGTAACTGAGGGATGTAACCACTGCAACCACTACCGCTAGGCTCACGCTCTTTATCTTCTCATCTTTCTAGGTTTAAGCTCTAATCTGAGCAACACCTAGAGCTCCAAAACACTTTGCAATCATGTTTCGGAAACAATTTGCAATTCCATCCAAGTTTTTGCTCTGAACGAGAAAAAAAAAAACCAAACAGACCCCTCTGACACACACAAAAATTAAAGCACTGACATCCTGCATATCCCTGGAGTTTGCAGGCTCTGCATCAAACCAAGATTTAGAAAATTAATCTAAATGGAAAAATTAATAAATTGCAGCTGTTCAGCATCAGCCTTGTCAACAGCAGGGTAAGCAGTACCAGCCTGCAGCTGCCTGAGCCTGTTTTCGCTGCATTGAGAGTAGCAGCAGCAACACCGAAAACAAGCCATTGGCAAAGTTAACGGGTGCTGGGGTGACAGCAGTGAGATTTTAATAAACATGAAAACAAAGGTCTGAAATCTCTTTTCTCCCGCTTTCGTTAGTGATTTGAATCAGCCTAGCCTTTTCCTCCCTTAGGGCTTACACCGTCTAAAGCAGCTAAACATCCTTTCGGGGAGGTTGTTGCAGAAGTGAGCGTAGCAGGAGGCCAGGCTGGGTCTGGGCACCCTCTGGTCAACGCTGGCCACTAAACAGGAGCTACTGGTGACACCATAAGGCCACAGAAGCACCTGATGGAAATGCTCCTTCGCAGGCACAACTATAAGTACAGGCTGGTGCATGAAGCAGCACGGGGACATCTCAGGGCTAGCGCGTGTCCAGACTCCGATGCTGGAGGGATGACACACTGCTGGGCTTGTCACATCCCAAACCACATCCTGTTGCCAAAGCAGGGCCCTCCCAGGGGTTACACCTCTGCCCCCTTGGGCTGCGGGGACCCAGTCGAGGGTGACGGGAGCAACAGGCGACTCGTGGCCCTTGCGTCCCTCCAGCCCAGCGAGGAGAGCTCCTGCTGCAGTCACACGGAGTGACTCACTGCCACCCCTTTTTTTCCGTGCCAAAACTCCAGGCGGGTGCTGGAGAACCCCCGGGATTTCCCAGGGACCCAGGCATGGCAGGGTGGTCCCCTGGGGCCGGGCAGGGCCCCACACCTGCGCCCCAAGCAGCAACCCTGTGGGGCGGCACGGAGGAAAACAAGTACTCAGTCCAGAAATGAGTCACGGCAGCGGGACCTGTCCCCACCCGCGGGGTGACACC
>NW_009228896.1:40024-61092 GCF_000690835.1 Fulmarus glacialis | reverse complement strand
CGGATCAGCTGTGGAGGCGGCTGAGGGCGGCAGCTCCTGCCCCGGCGTCCAGTTCTCTCAGGTGGGGGTTTCTCAGCCATGGCCGAGCGAGGCTGGAGAGCAAATGTAGGTCTTTTCTCCTTACACAGGGCAGTAAGTACGACTCGGGCTGGGCAGTGCAGGTGAAGGCTGACTGCCTGCCCCAAGGGCTTAACTCTTCAAGGGTCGGTCTTGCAGACAAGCGGTACTCGGGCCTGTGCAGGACACCCCAAACTCGGCGTTTTGGCTGCTTGTGTGGGTCGGAGGGAGGCTGAGGGCAAAATTTCTTTGCTAGGAGATGGAAACGTACTAAGTTGGCAAGTTTCTGGTGCTGTGCTGGTAATTAATGCAGAAAAAGCCTATAAATAGAAGTTGAGATAAGAGGCAAAGGGGAGCAACGTGACGATGTGGATGTTTTGGAAATGCCTTAAAGGTAAGAAATACAGGTGATGTTAAATATGAGGTAATGCTCTGGAGAGGTTTGTAAGAGGCTCGGAAAGAAATGTTTAAGGGGTACTATATAGCTGGAATGCTTTTATTTTATTTTAGAAGTTTTTCATGAGGGGTTTAAAGCAGGGTGAGGCTGTGTGCTGCTAAAGGGATGATCCCACTTTGCCTCGCTGCTTGGTTGTGTGTACTTGACATCTCTCTACTTCTGACATTAGTCTCTATGTGATTGAAAACGAAGAGAACAGGCAGCAGCCAGCTGATGCCAGCATCGGAGGTGGCAGGGAGAGCGGGACTGCCCCTTTCGGTGGCAGTGCAGGCTTAGTTTGCTTTAAGCCATGTTTGAAACTGCACTTTCAATTCCTTGAGCGATTTTTTTGGTCCTACTTTACCTTGGTAAATAAGGAATGCAAAAATGAGTATTTGCCTGCTGCTTACCGAACCAAAAAGGGTGATATTTTCACTTTCTGCTCCAGTTTTTTAGCCAAGGCGAAAGGACCAGAACTGTATAAAGGCTTCATAGTACTCCAAGTACTCCAGCTTGAGTGCAGATAATAAGTGTTAGGGGAGGTCTCTGCTGTGCAAAGGGTATGTTGGGGCAGGGTCACAGCATACAAGCCTATGGAGATAACAGGCAGCTCAGGGAAGTTTCTGTCACTGTGACACAGCCCCAGAGTTGTCCAGTCTAATCCTTTAGCCTCGGGAGACTCCAGAACAGCCCAAGGTTTGGGTGGCGTGGTGCAGCTTAAAGAACCGTAGTTATCCTCCCGCAGCAATGCCAGTTGTGTGCTGTGCCTTTGAGGGACAGCGCTGACGTTTGTCCTTGATGCTTGAAGGCCAGAGCTCTTTTGGCAGCTCTCCAGCAAAGAGAAAGCAGATTGTGCACATGGCTCCTTCAAAACAAAACTGCTTTCTCTGAAGTTACACATTCAAACTCTTCTTTTACGATGTAACTAAGCAGATGTAGTGTGTCTGCTGCTGAAAGGGGCAAAGGCAGTGGTAATATTTATTCCCTCCCCCAAAGGGATTTGCTCCCTGAACAAGCTCATGAAGTCAGAACAGCACCAGTGCTTGTGCAGGGAAAAACAAAGGGGTCATATGGCTGAGGATGGAGCAGAGAAATGATAAACAGAAGGCCAACCTTTTATGGGGTTCTTTAGCTGTTGGAAAACTCAGCTGTGCTGTAAATCCACACCTTCCTTCGCCTCATTTATGTATTTGCTCTAGTATGCAAGCTTGATGCATATGTTACTCGTTTAAATAACGGAGATACACTAGCATAAAACCCCAATGAAGAGAGGGACCTGTGGTGTGCAGCAAAAAGGAACTTTGTCTGTTGAAAGACAAGTTTCTTTTAAAGTTTCTAACCAAATGAATAGTGAGGGAAGTGAGCAAGAGTTAGGAAACAAACCCAACCATATGCCCTGGTGAATGAGAGCTGTAAAAGGTGGAAGAAACAGCTCCAGAAGGAACCTGGCGGCTAAATGACCTCCAAAAAACCCCATTAGGTTCAAAGATACCAGATGAAACATGTTGAGAATTATTCTGGATAACATTAGTGCTACCTGAATGGTGATTCCAGTAACTTCAATTAGAAATTGTAATTAATGGTTTTGTAAACCATGGTAGTGCTGTACTTCCCTAAGTATGGTTAATAGATGAATTTACACATGTTTAAGAGATTGTAGAGTCTTAGACTCAATAGTATAATAAGAATGAACTTAAAAGAATAAATATAACTGCAGAATAAAATATCTGTAGTTCACAAAGCACCCCCTGCTGTATTTTGTTACTCTTCCCTGTGCATTGCCATATATTTCTTGTTTTCTGCATTAAAATAAAAAATCCTGCTGCAACTGCTATATTGATTTCACTTTGAAAATTAAGCTGCATCATTTCATTCTGATCGTGTGTATCTTGCCAGAGTAGTTGCAGCTGTTGTCTTACTCACAAGCCTGAGTATGTTTTGCTGGTTTAATACAAAACCCTCTTGTTTGGCTTTTCCTTCTCAGCTTACTTTAGTGGTGCTGTTCATACAGTTGTTAGGAATTGTATTTGACAGTCTCTTGTCAGTTTATGTTCCCTGATTTATAACACATAAAATGTTGCTCTTGGCTTAGAAATTTCTTGATGTGAATTGAGTTTGAAAATATGAAAATATCTGGCAATTTTTTTTGATACTTTGGATAAGAAATTGCCCGTAAGCCAGTATCTCACAAACCACCTAAAGTGTTAGAGGGGATTTAGATGAATACAAGTAGTAGGAATTACTATGCCGGTCCAGGAAAAAGCACTCAAGACTGGAAGGAGGGAAATGGAATAAAGCTGGAGGAATTTGAAGAGACAATCAGCAGCTTACAGGCAAAGACTGGTTTTATGTATATATAGTGGTGCCCTGAGTTTAGAGGGTCTCTGTGCAAATTTTGTTTGAAGACTGTAGTGTTCCTTATTTGGAATATTCTGGAAGGGAAGTACTGGAAGAGATTATGTATTTAATAAACCGTGTTGTCTAGCTTTGTCTACTCTTTGCCTGGGCCTTAACTCATGCAAGTTTTGTAAACAGCTGCAGCAGACTCTCTCTTTAAAAGCTGATTGTCTGTCAGTTAAAAAGGGGTTGAGATAAAACTTGACCTGCTCCTCTGAGAGTTTAAGGGGCTCACCTGTGACATCAGTTGTGTTGCAGTTGTTGAAAGTCCAGTAAATCATGATCAGCCCTATTTGTAAAGTCCTCAGACTTATTAACCTCCCACCCCTAGACTAATAAATAACAGATAAATTCTTCTCACCTAGTAAGTGCTATTGCAGGTCTCTAAATAGAAAATAAATAAATAAATAAAGCAGTCCCTGCCCTGGGAATCTTAGATCTGAGGATATCCTCTTTTACATGATCTCAATTGGAAGTGAACAAAAATTGCCGTATGATTATTTCAAGTAGGATACATAAAAATAAACATAATGGGTCTTTTGGGCCTTTTTGTACTTATGATAAAAAAAAAAAAGTTCCTGTGAGGTTAACACCTGGGGCTACTTGGCTACTTTACTCGTAATCTCAACAGGCTGAAAACTGAACAGAGAAAGGAGATTGCCTCCCCATTCCTACCTATACCCCGACTTAAGGTCATTCACACGTGGCTAAGGAAGAATGTGGTTGCTGCATTGATTTGTGGATAGTGGAAGGACTTTGGTCTGTTGTTCTAGGTCTTTTAACTGGTGAGACAGCTACGCCCATTTTAAAATTATTTTTAGAACAAGGGAAAATATAACATAATTATCAATTTACGTATACTGTAAATATGTGCCCAATAAGGTAAGATAACAATGGTTCTTAAAGAGCTATTTCTGATAGCAGCTTGCACACAGATTTAAACGAGGATAAGATCTGGAAAAAAAAAAACCCCAACAAAACCCAAACAAAAACCTAAATAAAAAATGCCTGTTGCAGTTTTGTTTCCCCCTACCTGTGAGGGTTGTTTGTTTTAAGTCTAAGGTCAACAAGATACACATACACCAGGAGAAACTGTATGATGAAAAGGCATCTTAAATTACATGTGCAACTGTACTGAAGCTCGTGAACCAATACTACAGATGTCCTAAGCAGCAGAATGTGTCTCAAGTCTTTTAAAAATGAGCCATAATGCTGTTCTGTAAATCCCTAGGGGAATGTAATTCTTAATCCAGAGATTTTTTCTTTTTTTTTTTTTCTTTTTTTTTTTTTACTTCTACTATAGTTCTTATTCACTTCCGAGCTGCCTTCATCTGTGGTGAAGGGCATTTCAGCTACTGGTTGCAGCAGCAGCAGCTCTGCCTGCTCACAGACACTGGCGGGAGTTTAAGTTAACTTCAAACTTAGCTGCACACCACCCTGAGGAGCAGCAGTTTGAGAAGATGTGGTCTAGGGAATTAGGTGTTGTTTTTTTTGTTTAAATGAAGAGAACTTGTTTTCTTTCCTTCCCCTTTACCATGATCTGATGGTAAGATGGGATGTAAAGGGGAATTACAGATTTAATTATTTTTTAATTCAGCTTTTTTAGTCAGTGGGAACAAGCTTGGGCTAGAAAGTACTTTGCACTGGTTTTGATGAAATGCCCTCTTACCCCGTGAAAGGAAGTCTGGGGTATTGTACACTGAGCAGGGTGATACGCTCTGCTGTTGCTGATGGCATCAAGCACAGGCTGGGGCAGTCCGGAGCTGTTGAGAAAAAAGAGACAGGACTGGGGGAAAATTTGATGGTCCCTCTAAAATAGTGCTCTCAGCCATGCTGCGTTTGTCGCTGATCATCGCTTTTATTTTGCGGAGTTTAGATTCCAAGTGCCTATTGATATAAAGGGATGCTGTCATAGATTGTGCCAAACTCTTTAACTTAAAACAAAGCACCATAAAAAAAAAAAATAGTGCTAGTGTAACCGAGACCAAAATTTGACTTGGTGTGGGTAATGAAAACTTCTGTGCTACTTCATCCTTCAGTAAAGCCCTAATCTTTAGGGCTGTTTCTGATGTTAACAACTGTAACTATCTGTCTGTTGATAGGAAATATTTCATCACCAGGTGCAAAACTCTGCTTTCATGCTGCTGGATCGCTTATGGTAAAGTTATGTAGAAAACAGTATTTGCAAAAGTGTGGTTTGGTTTTTTTTTAAACTAATCTAGAAAACAAATGATTTCATGCTTAAGGTTGAGAATAGCCAAGATTAGTTTCTTTAAACTGAAATTAATTTTATTTAATTTTAAAGTAACACTTGATAGAGCGTGATAGAGATTAAAGGTTTGTAGGACTTTCTCACAAGTCAGGCAAGGCTTAGAGCTGTAGAAATACCATATGTCTACCAAAAGCAACAGTTTCTCTCTTCCTCCCTCCTCCCTTCTCACATTACTTTTAAATATATGTGATCATGACTGCCTTGGTAAAGATATTCAAACAGTGACTTTTAAAAACCTACAGTTATATAATGCCCAGTCTGCTTCGTCCCTTGTATGTTTCAGAAATTCTGTGGTAAGAAAACACCTGCTTTTTTCTGACCTATATTGCAAATACAACATCCAGATCACAAATGGACAGGTTTTCTTTTGTCAGGCTACTGCAAGAGTAATAGCTATCAGGGCTGGCTAGTTATGAAGGCTTATACCCAAGGCAAGCCTCTGCACATTATAGGCTTATTTGGTGCTATTTTCTTTCTATAGACAAGGAATTTACAGGTAGACACAAAGACAATAATGTGGTAAGACCATCTGGTATTCCTATATAGCCAATAGACACATGATCTTTACCTCTTGTCCTCAAAAGCAAACCCAACTCTTTGGAAAGTAAATGTGCTACCAGATATTTAGATGAACCTAAATCTTAACATCAAATCTCCTAATCCCTCTTTGTTTTGGTTTTGGGCATTTTGCTTTAATTGCAAGAGAAGTTTTGGTTATTAATTACAGATTAGGTCCTTTATCCTTAAATTGTAGCACTGGATTCCTTCTTTCTTTGTCTATAGAAAACCTCTCCCACAAACATCAAACTGATTTTTAGGGATGGAATTGCAGATAGCTGCCAAATTCAAAATGTAGGTGAGGTGAGGGTGGAGGTAGGGGTATTTAATTTCCTAGAGAGAGATGATTAGACACAATAGAAAAAAATAAAGAACACACAAAGAAAATCCACATGTGCTGCCAGTGGTGAAACTTCCATAGGAGTCTTTGGGTCAAATTCTGCAAAGAAGCAAATTGATTTAAGTGAGTGGTGCAACGGAAGAATTCCTGCGAGCATAAAACAAGCAACCTGCACCTTTGTGTGGAAGACAGAGTGTAGAAAGTTTGGTGGATATAGTGGAAGCATCTAGCAAAGGTGAGAAAGCTGCTTTTTCTGCAGCATTTGTCTTCACTTTTATTTGATGGCATTTAATTTGTCCATTTTTCAGAGCAGTATGTTAAAATAGTCACTGTTTAATCCCCTTGGAAGAAAAGTGTAGGTGCAAAATGTTTTACACCACTACTTAATTCCTTAAGAAGAAGGGAGGAGAGAGGAAATTTATTCGTTCTTGTTACCCACATAATATTAATTGAACGATAACACCAGAATCTCCTGCTCTGTAGGAGGAATTGGGATTAATTGTTGAAATTACATTTGTGCAGTCCCGCTACTTTAGCATGCTAGGTCTCTGGTGAGACAGTTACTGTTCTGTGGTATCATTAACTGAGCTGAGAAGCAAATGTTAAGAGCATATGGTAGCGAGAGAAATGAATTATAAGTGCCAGCTTCTTAATTTTTCTTCCTCCTAAAATTAGGTATATGTTTGCAATTTAAGCTGTTGATTGCTAGTAAGATTTTTAAAATAAGTAATACAAAGCTAAGAGATCTTTTCTTATGTTGAACTTTCAAATATACTAACAAAACAATTTTTAAAAAAACCTATCTTGAAGTGCATTATGTTAAAAATGGAAATCCATGTACCATGCTGGAGGGCTGATATTGCAAAAGCTGCTCAGGAGAAAACTCTTTGGGATAGTCCTGCTCTAGTCAACCAGGCCTTTTAGCACATCTCTCAGAATAGGTTTCCTGGAATAATAAATCTTTTCTAGTCTAACAGGATAATGATTCTGATTATAATTAATGAAAATACAATTGTTTTCCTGTTTTCTGGTTGAGAAAACAGATAGTTGCCCAGAAGTTCAAGCAGATTAAATACAAAATTGTCCAACGAGCACAGAAACACCAGGGAGTTAGAATACAACTTATTTTCAAATTTGTGGCTAAAGAATGGGCATAAATTATGGGAACAATGAAAACTTTTTAAATTGACAATCTTCCTTTGTATTGAGTACAGTAAAGCAGCTTTGGTTTAGAACACTTTCTCAATCGAAGTGTTCATATACATGCTGAGCAGTTACTCTTGGAGGTTATTAGAAACCCTTTGGCTTGAAGGCAAGGTTAATTAGTGAAAGGGTTGTTGCTTATTTAGCTGTATAAATTTACCATTTACAGAAGCTTTGACTTCCTACTTTTACATTCAGTGGCCTGATCTTCTGCAATATCAGAAAATAATAAAGATAATAGGACATTGTATCACCACCTGAAACTATTCTTGGGTTTGGTATCGTGGTTTTTGTAAAAGTTGACGTACTTTAAGTATTGCTTATAAAAATCCTCCGATATTTCAACACTATTTTTTGTGCCACTATTGTAAACTAAGGACAGTTTACTCATGGTTGTGAAACTGCCGCAGCACACTGGAAGTGTTCAGTCAGGACAGTAGTGCATTGCATATAAAACCTGTCCCATTCACGTACATGAAATCCTTGTTTAAAGTGGCGATGAAATTCGGCAAAAAAACCCTGTTACAGAACACTTCCACAATGTACTTCTCTCTGTCTCTAGAATGAAAAGAAAATTGCCATTCTGTGAAACACAAAACTTCTTCACTGAGTGAAAACTGTTTGAAGAAAGTTTAGCAAAAGTTCTGCCACTTTTTCTTATGGTTTATTGCTAGAGCACTGGGTTTGCTATGTTAGAATCCATCTTGAACTTGCTTTTATGTTAGCAGATGGTTTTTGGGTTAGTGCCCTGCTGGTGTGTGCCCTCTGTCACCTTAATCCAGAATGTGCTGGCTTTGTTTTGTCCACCCCCAAAAAATTAATTAATTGTTAGCCTTTAGTTGGAATGTTGCATTTCCAGTCTCCCAGGGAAATGTAGTTATAAATATAATAACTGGCATAATTATTGCAGTGAACTATTACATAGCAGTATACGTGGGGCACGCGCCCTGCAATCTTAAAGCCAACTTTTATATTGGGGTTTTCAATAATACAGTCTATATCAACATGTAACTGCTAATGTACAGGTGCATAAAAGCATAAACCCATTGTATTTCCAAAATATTTTCCATAGTACAAGTAGTTTTTTAATATTGAGAACTAGTTATTTGACAGACTTTTTTTTTTTTTTTTTAATTATTTTTTAACTGAAGCAGTATGAGGCATTCCTCTAGTCATCCTAATCTGTTAGGAAAAATTTTACGCTTCTGTTTGGTGTCCTTACTGCAGACTGGCTGCATATTTCTTTGTTTTGCAATATGGAATGTGCTCTGGCTCACTCACCATACTTGTGTTTTTATAAATCCGTTAGTTAATAGAAACAGTCTTGATTTTCTTTTTTTTTGTTTGGGTTTTTTGTTGGTTGTTTTTTGGTTTGTTTGTTTGTTTTTTTCCCCCAGGAGCTTCGTATGTGAAATTAGGTAGGTCACTTGAGATCAGATTCAGAAACATACTAAAGTGTTAAAAGTTCCCTGAGTTGATGCCTCTGCGGGTCTGTATTTTAATCTCTCATGATGTCATTTCTCAGTCTTTAAATGGGAATAGCAACAATGTTATACCTCAAAGAGATGTCATTAAGGTAAACATGTTCATGACTGAAAGTGACTTTTATCAAATGGTGGAATTGTATGAGCAGACAGGCCTGGACTGAGTTGTTCCATAATTTGTGCTCCACACTAGTAATGGCAGAGTGAAATGCCTTAAAAACAAGGAGCAAGAGCTGCCCTTGGAAATACTGAGACTTCAAATGGTAAGATTGGAAGCAGGGATGTTGCTCTTGGGATAGCCAGGTACCACAGCCACCGTTCCTTTTCAGTCACTGTTACGCAAGTGGAGGCATGACATTGGAAAGATTTCTTAGATAATTATGCTTTTTTAAAAGGATTTTTAAAAAAGCTCTAGAAGTAATTCATCAGTTCTGTTTACAAGTCCAGGGGTGCTTTGGAGACTAGTTCTGAACGGAGTTTGTCCCTCAGGAACGGTACTGAGTGGTTCGCTGTCATTGTGGGTTTTGGCGTACTCCCTTACTAGAGCTATTAACAGCATTGTAGATGTGCAGAGGGGGTGTATATCTGAGGCTCTGTGCCCTAGCAGAGTTAAAACAAGAATAGGCAATGTGCTAATATTGTCAGGAATAGTCTTGCTTTGGCAGGGAAATAGATTAGACAACCTGATAAGTCTTCCTTTTACAAAAAAAAAAAAAGTCTATTCTTTGAGTTAGTGTTACACTACAAGAAATCCTACTGTAAAAAAAGAAAAAAGCCAACAGTGATTTTTTTTTTTAAAATACAGTAAAGATAAAAGTGATCCCAAAGAAATCTTTTCTTTAGCCCACATAGGGTAAGAAATGGAGAAATATAAAGAGATTTCTGCTGGTTTATTTCCTCCAATTCTTTGTCGTGTATAGGAATGGGATGTATTACTTTCTGAATAATTCAGACTCCAGAGGCATTCCTTGCATTATACTTTTAGAACAGCAGAGTCTATTAGAGCAGCAACATATGTATATATCAGGCTTTAATATTTTCATGTAGTCAATATGTAGTAACTTGGGACCAAGCTAGATCCTTATTTTATGATTCCCTCATATTATGGTTGTTGTGTGTAAGCTAAAACATGTGTGAGGCCTAGGGAGAGATCCCAGTACTATGGAGAAAGGCAGGAGCAGGGAACATGCCGCTCAAGGTGACATTGTTGGAAGGAAGCTGGAGAGGGGGAATGCTATAACAAGAGCAACACAAGAACAAAGGGGGTTGTTGGGGTTGGTCTGACCTTCAGAGGTTAGAATGAGTAACTGAGAATTGATGGAAACTGCAAAAGATTGAGTATATATCAAACTTCACCTCCAAAGCTAGAATCCTAGGGACTCTAGATGGATTCTCTTGAAACTGGTCTATTTAAGCTGAGGGGAACTATGCCTTTTATGTTGAAACAGTGCATTTTCTAGACACTTAAAATCTGTCTTGTTGTGCTGAAGTAGTCATCTTTGCTGAATAAGATGTTAGCAATTTTCCTCTTACAGAACATCTGCTTTCTGACTGAATCACTGAACAAGCGGGAGGCTTGTTTGAGCCTGCTGTCCTCCCTGTGCTGCTCACTGACTCCTGCCTTGCCGAAGGGTGTGGGCTGGGTTTCATCATGGAGGTGTCAGGCTTAGGTTCCCTGGTGTCTGCAGGAGTGTCCTCCTCATTGAAAGGACAGTGGTGTAAAAGTAAAATTTACTTTGGCACTTTTGAATGAAAACTTCACACCTTGTTTTCGAGGATCTAGAACTGAGAGAGCAGAACAGCTTAGAGTTACAAGGAAGAAAAAAGCTGCAAGATTGTGGTGATACTTTTATCTTCCATGAGTTTTGAAATGACTCATAAATGGGATTCATCTTGTATAACCTTTAAACACAGAGAGCAGAGAATGAATTTGGTAAATAATTTGAAAAACCCCCATATAAAGGTAGTTTATCAGCAAAATTACCATGGGGTTTGTTTTCACTGAGAAAGTAGATTTGTTTAATCACCTGCCAAAGTTTTATGCAAATACTACAACCCGAAGCACAAGTATTTCTTATTGGTAGATGTTTGCCTTGGAAGCTTGGTGTTTTGTTAGCTGCTGGTGCTGAGCTGATTGATTAGAATCGGTAGGTGACGTTAAGTGATCGTCTGATATTGAAATGTTTCCTTTTCACTTGTAAGATAATTTAAGATCAAATGAAGACTTTTTATAAGTCAGACAGTAGGGATGCCTGTTTCAGATGGAGGTAAGTACCAAAGAACAGGGGTATTTCTAAGAGAGGAGGGCATGGGTACATCTGCTTTGTTTTGCTTGCGTGCTGTCTGTGAACTGTGCTTTCTCTTTTGGGGAGCACTGAGTCAGTCATGCAAGAGTTAAGGAGTAAATGCAAACAGAAGAGCTAGATCTGTACATCCAGCCTAAGTGCTTTCCTCAAGGGGAAGATGCTTTCTGGCACTGCAGCAGCAGGAGGAGAAGCAAACAACTCATGCCCTGTACCCACCTGGAACTGTGACAGTAATGTTTTAATCTTTTTAAGTGAACAAGTTTCTATAGCTAGGTAAAAATTCGCCTCTAAAATGGCTTGATTCTGTTGGTGATACGTTATCCCTTTAATTAAATAGCTGACTTATGCTTGACAATTAATTGAAGTGATGTATGATTTTTATTAGAAACCCATGACTAATTTTTTCTTGCCGTTCTTGTTATCTTATTGTTCTTGCCTACCCTCCTCCAAAGTTGCTGCTGCGTGCCAGCCATGTCCTCCAGGCACTGGTGCAGACCAGTGTTCACTCTTGCTTAGGCTTTTACCTGTTCCAGATAAAGCAACTGTTTTCAGATATTTTCCATGTCACCTTTCAGAAATTTTCCATTTCATCACAGTTCTGCAATTTTTTTGTTCTAAAAGACTCTGGGATTTTTTTTACATAAACTTTAAAAAAAAAAACAAAACAATAAAACAAACCCCAAAAAACCTGACCACCACCACAACCCCTGCCCCCCCCCCCCATGCAATACAGAGGGTTAGCTTCACCTAGTACAACATTTCCTACTTCATTAAAATAACTACCAGGTTAAAAAAATCCTTCCTGCAGTAGTCACTGTGTCTGTAGAGTAATCTGCTAGCAAACTCAGGTGAATTTTATATTTAATTGCAATAGGCAAGATTCAAAATGGATGTGACTGGAGACATCTCTATTAAAATCAGTAGAGCAGCAGCTACAAAGAACTCAGTTTGCCCCTTATCTTATTCTCCTGAACTGTAAGGAGCTGAAGCTCAAGCCTTTGTGTTACATTACAACAAACTGTGATCTGGACAATTCTTTACATTTTTTCCACTTAGAAAGCTTTAGTCTTTTTATAGGAAATTTGTTTCTGTGGGTGAACTTAGGCATGGATGAGTGGGGAACAATGCATTGTTTGTTAAAAAAAACTTTTTTGAAGGGAGTGGGCTTAAAAGGAAGGAAACGTGATTTAGATTTAAATTTCTTTTGAAATTTCTTCCCCTTCTTTTTCCTCATCCCCTCCCCAAAACACAAAACAAAAATCCAAACAACTAGAATTCCCCAAACTGATGTTTCACCATACATATCTTCAAAATATTCAGTATAATCTGGAAAGCCAGAGAGAAAAATAGTCCGTTTAAAAATCACTATCTTGGTTGTCCTTTCTTTCCCTTCCCTTCCCTCTCTGGGTTGTTCTCCCTCAAGAACATGCAGCTTTTGTCTCAGCTTTTCTAGTTTGTATGTTTGGCAGGGTTTTATCTGTTCTATGTCAGCGGTGTGTGTAAAGTAATTTAAGTTTCAATTTATCCATGTGCTTAAACATTTTGCTGAATGAGGTCATTGCATTCTCTGATCCCTGGGTTGATCATTCACAGGGTTGCTGTGGAAGGAAGAACGCTAAGGGGGGTAGGTGGGGGTGAAGATACCAGGGGGGAACTTAAGGCAGGAATACAATTTAATTTTTAATTAGATCTAGATCTAGAGTGGACAGCTGGCTGGAAACCTCTCTTTCTCTCCCTTTCATTAGAGGTCCTCCGTCAGACAGATACTACGTGACAAGTTTCCTTGCTGCTGGGCCGAGAGTGCCTGATGCTGGCTATCATGGCTGATCCCGTAGCAGAAGAACATGCATCCCAAGTTAGTGAACTCTGCTGTGAATGTGGTCAGTTCCACCTCTTGCTGGACAATCACCTCTACAACTTCCAGGATGAAGTGGACGATGAACTCATCTGCCATATCTGCCTTCAGCCTCTGCTCCAACCTATGGATACCCCCTGTGGACATACATACTGTTTCAAGTGCCTTGAAAACTTCATGCAGGAGTATAACTTTTGTCCTATGGATCGGAAAAAGCTCTCTTTCCAGCAGTGCCACAAGTCCAGCCTTCTAGTACGAAACCTGTTGGATAAGCTGATTGTCTTCTGTCCTTTCAAGGCAGAATGTCAGCAGACAATGCAGCGGTGTGAACTAGAAGCTCATCTGCAGAACAGGTGCATTCCCATTTACATTATATTATTGCTCCTTGTATAATGCCATCTGTTTGTTGTGCTTCTGACCAGAAAGATCCATTCTCAGAACAGTTCTTAAACTGGGGCAAGATGGGACACCAAAGATGACAGAGGGTGAGGCCAGAAAGGTGGGTGGGTGAAGACAGTGTAATTGTGCGTGTGTGTGTTAGGGAGGCCAGTTCACATGTGCTGTGGAGGCGAAGGGTGAGGTGCTTGCATGCAAGTTGTCCGCAGACACAAAACCTATCAAATGTATTTAAATCTGTGTGTCCTGATCTGGGCCACCTGACTCTGAAAATTATTATAAACATGCTTATTCTTGTTTCACTTGCACAGAGGAGAAAGACAGGCACAAAGTCAACACTCTGGAAGCAAGGGATCATGCAGTGTTGCCAGTTTAATTGGTCCAATTAAGATGTGCAATACATAAGTCTTTGATCCAAATAATGTAAGTCCCTCCAAGCTGCACATTATGCAGTTGCTGAATCACCTACTTATAATTCCATTATCTTCTCTCATTCTTTTGCTGAGAAAGAGAAACAAATAAAAAATACTTTTTTTTTCTTTTTTTTCCCCCTTGTGCAGAAGAAAGGAGACTTTTTTTCATTGCGCTTGTCAGCAGAGATGTGTTTTGGTGCTTTCACTGTTGATTGAGCTGGTGGCAGGCAGAATATTGTAGCTTTAAAAGAAGTGCAGATGACAAAGAGCTCTTGCTATAGCGCTTGAAGAACACTTGTTCCTACCTAGTTAATGATTGCAGGAAAGGGAGCTAAGTACAAGCCCTACTGCGGGCAGAAGCAGAACTTCATTGGCAGTGTGTATTTTGTTAGTGGGCAATGAGAAATGCAACAGGCTTGTTTCCCTTCAGCTATGTTGTAGCTTTCTGTGGCAATGACCTATTTTAAAAATAGGTCAACCAGTGTGCAGCGAACAGTTATGCTTAGGATGCCTTTGCAGTTCCAGCCTAGGATGTGTCCTTGTGGTTCTTGCTCGTCTTCGGCACCCACGAGCGGAGAGCTTGTGTTAGAGCCAGGGGAAGTGATGGAAGATGCTTGTGTGCCCCTTTCCCTCGATCTGTGAAAGCTTATAATCTCCTTTTTCTTGAACTAACTCTTTGTACTGCTTTCTTGTTATCAGGCAGGGCTGAATGCTCAGACTACGGGGACAGGGCTGGCCCGTTCCAGGGCTGGGCCTTCCTTTCTGCTCTGTAAATCGACTCTGGTATCAGTAAACTTCTGTCACTTGTTAAACCCTCTGGCACACGAGTTAAACACAGAAGAGGGAGGCACCCTTAAATGTTTACGTTAGAGACCTGACTGGAAACTGTATCATTCTCTTACACATTTCGTAGTTCTTTGCGTCTTCCTTCGGGAGGGTGTGTTCTGAAAATTGAGGCTATTTCACCTGGGCTGTGAGCATAGTTAGAGTGAAAAATGAAAAAAATTATTTGGGTGTTCCTGCTTTTTAGTTTTAAACTAGATTAACTGATAGCAGGAAATAAGAAGCATCTAGAAACTTGTTTTCTTGGAGGATTTCTCTGCCCTTTGCAAAACGAATTTGTTTCTTGACATCTTAAGAGGGACAGGTGCACAAGTGGATCAATCAGCTTCTGTCTTTAAGTTTCAGGGTCATCTTACTGCTTGGAGAATAAATGACTAGGAATAAACCAGAGGAAGTAATGCCGGGATGAGACTTGTTTAGCCAGAATGTAAATAGTTGAGTTTAATTTGAAAAGTGACTCTGGTAAACACCCAATACTAGTCATGTCTCTGAAAGTGATGCTTTTGCATTCATCACCCTCCTCACCTGCCACCTTTTTTATAAATACTCTTGATAAAAGAGCTTGTTTTTCCTCACTCATTTCTGCTGAGATAGGCTGGCTGTGGTGTAGCTGCATACAGAGTGCATTTTGTTGAACGTAGAATTACTTCTTGAGCCTCCGTGTGGGGAGCAGTCAGTGGGAATATAAATTTCTCTAAATTGCTCCCATTCAAGCAGAGCCATCACTTGCTTGGACTGGAGGTGGAATGTTGTCTGAGGGTCAGGTCTCATTCAGCAAAAAAAAAAAAAGCAAGCCTCGCTTGCTGCTCTTGCATGTTACTGGTTTGTTAAAATCAAAGCCTAATTCAAGGCTGAGCTTGAAACTTGAGCCACTTCCTTTGCATAAAGATACAGTTCATAGTCATCACTAAAAGGGCAGAGCTAAGTATTTGCTTATATTTTAAGAGGTATTGTTTTCTTCACGGAGCCTTTGCCAGGTAAATATTTAGCAAGGGAGACTCCCATTCATATTACATTCTCCTTTTTAAAATAATTTGCTTAATAATAATTTTGAAAGTAATAACATAACAAGCCCGCTCTTAAGCTGATACTAGTACAAGTAGAAGCTGAAAGTCAAATGAGAATAAATTTTAGCATCTGTGATACAAGCTTTGCAGCTGATGAGATCTTGAACATGCTTCTTCACATACCTTTGTCAGTCAGAGCTTGTATGTGCTGGGTTAACCACGCAGGCAGACACAGCCATTTACAGTCACTGACAATCTCTCTCTAGGTGTCCTGGTTTCAAGAAATACAAATCTGAACTACAGCGGAAAAAAAATCCCATTTCCAAAGGGAAGGAAGATCCTCCTACCAAGGTGGAGACAAACACACCCAAGGATCCAGAGGTACCAAGTGGAGGATCGTCACTTGTGGCAGAAAGCTCTGCAGCTGCTGTGGTGTCGCTAGGGACTGCAGAGCCTGGACTGGTTAATCCAGCTTTTGAGGAGACTGAAGAAGGTGAGAGTTTGATACAGAAAAGTAATTATGTAATTACCTTTTATAATATAAAAATGAGGTAATTATCTCAGACAATTCAATTTTTAAAGTGTCCCCAGTGTTCTTAGATATCCTCAATGCTATTCAGCCATCAGAGTAATCTTTTTCCTCAGTTTGTTCTTGAGCAGAAGGGAGATGCATTCACGTGCATCAGGTGTGGCAGGATCTGTTCACAAGCACAAAACTGTCTGTGCAAAATAATTTGGAGAATCTCTGTTAGACTGCACTGAATATTTGCAGTATTCTTTGCAGAAACAAAGGCAGTCCCTGTCAATGGGAACATGCAGCACTTAAAGCACTTGCAGAAGCCAAATAATAAGGAAATGTTCCGGTTTCTTCTTAATCTTGTTAAGAAAGTTAAATATACAGTCAGTTTCCTGGAGTGGTCAGTAATGGTGTGCAGCAAGTATGTTTTTATAGCATAACTTAGTTTTTGGATTAATAATCAGTTACGAAACCCTTGCAGATAAAAGTAACCATCTCCGCTTCAGTATAGAATCGCTTGTCTCAACCCCTGCTAGAGGCAGCAGTGTGGAAATCTCTGTGCCTTGCTTCAAAGTTAGTCTCAGTTTCCAAGTGTGCAGGCGCTGGAGCTGGCAACTGCTGTGCCTGTGCCAGAGTTAATACACAGGTCAGTTTACTTCTCTGTTGGCTTTTTCCTGAAGTATGCTTGGGGCAGGTTTTGCATCTCTTGCGTGACAACTGCAGTTCACCCTGACAGGCAGTGCGCTTGGCTTCATTAGAGTGTGGGGCCTGCCTAAATGTTGCAGTGCTAGTACATTTAATACGACTTGCTAACAACAACTTTCATCTTCAAAGTGTCTGAGAAGCATTGCTTAGTCTTCAGTATGCTGTAAATAGGTAAACATTACTCCTGTTTTACAGGGGGGATGGGAAAAGAGGAGGAAAGGAAATTAGAGGAGGGAAGTTGCAGTGAGCTGCCTGTGGTAAAGTCACCGCAATGGCAGACCAGTAATTACAGCTCAGTAGTCCCCTTTTCTAATGGGCATCATGGAAATTGGCATGTTATGTGTGCGCTTCTAGTAGGCCAGCTGTCACAGTAGAAAAATAAATCTCTAAATGGTAAGTGAAACGTACTGAATGCCCTTTAATAAAACTGAAGAAATAATAATGAGAGAGTTTAAATTTGCCATAAGCTAGGAGGAGATGGGAAACGTTCTGGAGAAACTGTAAAGAAACAGGGGCTTTTTAAGTTTTTAATCTGACCTATTGTTTCCTCTCCTGACAGCTGCTTTCCCTCCAGACGCTACTTTAGACACAACCTGCCAGCGTTACCAATCTTGTGGTGCTATGTGAAGGAAAATTCTATTAATGTGTTGTTTTTTCTCTTCAATTTCCACAATCAGATCTTCCTCAGAGAACTAGTCTTGTGGCTGAAACGACCACAATTGAAATTCACCGAGAAGACCCGGAGGAAGAGCTGGGGATGAGGATAGTTGGGGGTAAAGACACCCCGCTAGGAAACATTGTTGTTCAGGAAGTTTTGCGGGATTCTGTCATTGCTGCAGATGGAAGAATAGCACCTGGAGACCATATTCTTGAGGTATGTAAAACCCCACCGGTAGTCCTACTGCTTCTCTTGACTTGAGATGAGGGCTGGAGGAGGAGAGTTGCCTAGAAAAACTGGGAAACCTCTACAGCTGAGGGTTTAAAAGTGCTGATCAGACTTGTGTATCTGCTGGGGCTGAAGCAGACTTTTGAGGTTCCTTCCAGTCATACTTTTATTTACCTTGCATATTTGATAGCTTTTTGAAACTTAGACCATTTTGGATAAATTAAAAAGATTTCTATCTGATAAATTTCGCCCAGTAGCACCATTTCTCTCCAAAGGACTGTGCTCTAGTTAGGAAGTCTTATAATTACTTGCTCTACGATGTTGCTTAAGCTGCATATTCTCAATGGGCAGGCCCAAAGTTTAAGACCTTATGACTTGAAGTAAGCATCAGATATGTAATGTGAGTAATAAAGAGCACCAACCTCATACCGTGCTGACCCACAGCCAGATTTAGTCTCCAGATTAATCGCGCTGCATGGCAGTGGGCTAATCAAGGCGACAGAAGCTTGTATACAGTGGTAAAGCCTACATGCAGCAAGAACTGCTAGCACCTCCCGGCTATGGCTGCCCAATCATTTGACAAGCCATAAAGACCTAATTATCCTGCTGGACTGTGGACTTCAGTACAGACTGGCAGCCCCACATGCACAACTGGCCGATACGATCTCCGAGTTGGTTTCTTAGATAGACCAATAGAGTAACTTCTATTTTATCCAGTTGAATTGTACATGTCTCAGTCCTGACTGGGCTGTAAATAGGGCAGGTCCCCACACTCAGTAGCCTTATTAACGTACTAGAAGAAGACTGCAGAGAGTCTTATGTGACAACAGACAAAGCGAAAAGTAGCTTCTCAGAGTTACCTTGGTAAAAGCATGATTAGACTGATGATTCCAGAAGCTTATAAACTATGGACCACTCTTCCACTTAAGAGCGAGGATGGGTAGTCTCCAACTTGAGTCTTCTCCTCCAAGTGTGTGTGGAACGCTGGCAGTTAAGGGAAAGCAGTTCTGCATTGCCATGGGAAGTATGTAATGATTTAATATTTTGCAGTTTCAGATTTGTTAGTTATGTGAGTTGTTCTGTCTTGTCCCTGTCCTCAGGTATTCACCATCAATTATGGTCTAATTTCATCTGCTTTCTTCTGCATCCTTTTTTAGAAAACTCTGCTCTCTAATGTGCATCAGAAGCAGCTGCTTCAGTGATGGCATTGCAGAGGGAGTTGTACATCCTGTCTCCAACTTTGTGATGTTCCGCACTGCGGACAGTGCCTAAATTATGTAGATTCTGATTAGTGACTCTGGTTTGTTTGTCTTTCTAGGTGAATGGCGTCAACATCAGCAGTGTGACTCACTGCCAAGCTGTCTCCTTCCTGCGCCACCCAGGTCCTGTTCTCCACCTCATGGTCCTGCAGGAGAAGGGTTTTTCCAATAAGACTGCACAGCAGGATTCCACTTCTGCTACAAATCGGGAAGTGATCCACGTTACCTTGATAAAGAGAGACCGATCCGAACCGTTGGGAATCAAACTGATCAGGAAGACAGATGAAGCAGGGATTTTTATTCTAGATCTGTTAGAGGGAGGTTTGGCAGCCAAAAATGGAAAGCTGAGTCGGAATGACAGAGTCCTGTCAATAAATGGCCAGGATTTGAGGCAAGGAACACCTGAGGCCGCTGCGCAGATAATCCAGGTAATTTATGACATGGTGAGGTTGTATGGCTAATGACTCTGCAGCTGCCTGCGTTGATGGCAGGGCTCCTGTTCTGACCCAAGGGCTAACAGAACACACTAGAGCAAACTGCATTACCTGAAATATCTCTTTGGGAAAGTGACTTCCCTGCAGATGTGTGGGAAGCACCGCTTCCAAATGAAGATAAACACGAAGAGTGGGAATCCATTGTGAGTCATCTCTGACAAGTCTGAAGCGAGGCAGTTGCTCATGGCACTTTAGTTCAGCTAAGGCAATTGGAGCTTCTTTGTGGTGTGGTGTTTGGAGCCTTTCTTGCAGAGTGAATATTCGTATGCGCTGTGAAGACGCATGCAGCAGAGACAAGGAGAGATTAGGTCAGCCTCTCGTGCTTCAAACAGTCAAACTGAAGGTGTTTGTTGGGAGATGTGATAGGCTGGCAGCACAGAACAGAACCCTTTTGACTGATTTGAAGCCCTCTCCCCATTTTACCTGTATTTGGGAAGGGGGTCTAGAAAACAACATGAGGCACCTCAGGCTAAAAACATTCTAAAATACTAAATGGGTAGAAGAGACGTGGTCTTTCCCTGCACAAAAGGAATGCGCTCCTGTTGCAGCATGCCAAATGTTTTGGTGAAAGGAGTGGGCAAGGAATTTTGGTTAAGGATTAAGGATTGCTACGTGTGCAGCAGATACCATGTAGATCAGTTTAAATTCTTTATCTCCCTAGGCGATGACCTCCAGTTTCTGTTTTTATCTAAAGATCCTGACACAATACATCTCATCACATACTGTTTATATCCCGGAAAGGATCTGAGGTCAGCAGTGAGAGAGCCAGTTCCCTTCCTGGTAATCAGCAGAGGAGTGCAGTGGCATGGGAGAAAAGAAGAGAAAGAGCAGAGTTCCAGTACTGAGATCCTTTTTTGTGTTATATATGTGATTCCATTCTATGGCCTCTTCGAATTTTGTTTGCATCCCATTAAGTGCTGCTGTATTTCTGTTGTAATGTGCAAGCATAACTCCCATATGAGGAACGCTTTCTTGATCCCACTGAAATCAGTAACCAAAGTCTCAGAACCAGCTTCAGTAGGTTTGGGGATTGAATTCCTTTTGAAGTGACATTTGTGTAAAACTGTGACAGTCTTCCAAACATTATCTGTTCTTCTGAGGGCTAATTCAAATTCTTGATTAAATGTAATTTTAATTTTGATTGCAAACCATTTGCAGAAATTCTACCTGTATTGTGAAATACCATTTACAGCTCGCTCTCTCTATATATATGCACAGCCATATGTACTGTACATAGTCTGGTTGAAGGGGAGGGCAAATCCCCATCTTAGGACGTGATGTTTACAATATATTTTATGAAGACATGGATGTGTGCCAACTTATCTGGAAAAAAATTGCTGTATCTGATGAGTCTTTAGAGGCAAGAGGCTTTTAAATTCTGTTTCAGAAACCAAAACTCTCCTGTACTAGTTTAAAAAGAAAAAAAAAAAACAACAGTTGATGCAGTCCCTCTTCCAAAGCCATGGAATTCACTGTTGCCAGGGTGCTGTGGCACCAAGGAAATAGGGTTCCATGTCAAGAAGTAAGAGCGGCAACTGTGCTCCTCTCATCCATTGCAGGAAATGCCCCAAGAAGCGCATACGCCTTACCCCAATGGAGTCCTTCACAATAAGGTTTTGTCAAATTATCTGAAAGAACAA
>NW_009228896.1:11711-39993 GCF_000690835.1 Fulmarus glacialis | reverse complement strand
AAGAGCGGTAACAATAGTGAATACTTTCCCTGTAGTTCTGCCAAGGCCAAATATACAGCTGGTTAAGTGTTTAATTGGCAGCAGTCTTAGACAAAAGGTCATGTCTTCAGGTACTCTGGGAAAAAAATGGGTGGGAGATGTGAACAATAGACATGGTACATAAGCTGGGAGGGAAGGAGCTTTAACAAGTTTCTTTACAATAAAAGAAAAAGCATCCAGTACTCGTATCACGGTCACCCATTGTATATTCATTTTGTATCACAACACAATATGCTATTTTGGTTATTTGTGCTGAAGTGGAGGAATTAATCATCCCTTTCCACTTTCTCTTATTTGGCATTTGTCAGGGAGGGAGGCATGAGTGAAGCCTGCATCTACTCCTGTTCCTTCTGACTAACATTTGCCAATTCCGTTTTTCTTTTCACCACAGGATTCTGTGGCTCTTCACAAAAAACATCGCATCACGTTGCATAGCCCTGTTTCAGACCCTTTGTAGAAACTGATGCCAACCCTTGTCTCTCCCCAGGAAAATGACAGGGGCTGTCCCTAATTTCTAATTTATTTTTCTGTTTTATTTACACTCTTTTTGTTTCTCCTGGCAGACCACTGAATCAAGAGTGAACTTTGTCGTCTTGAGGCAGCTAGGCGTACAGCTGTCGGAGCCGGTAGAAGATGGCAGCACATCAAACAGCAGCAGCAGCAGCAATGGAGGAAGCCCGGTGCACCATCGGAGACGACTAGACCAGAATCACTATAGACGAAAATCTAACTACCAGAAGGCAAGTTTTGTAAGTAACGGCAAAAGTGCTGGTTATTCTTGGTCTAGCAGATCTATCATGTTTGCTCTGTGATGGCGATTTATCATATAAGACTGATCAGTAGCTCCATTTCTTCTTGAGCTATTGAAAAGCAGGAGGTTTGTGCCTTTTGGTACTGGAGAACCGTACATTTGTCATCTACTGGGAAACAGAGTTTTTAGGGAAAAACGTGTCAAAATTTCTTCAAAGGTCTCGAATGTTGATGCAGAACCAGTGTTTAATCCTTTTTTTGTCTGGAAAGGACAATGGGAAATTTACCATCCATGAGATGCTTGGGACTTGCTTCTCGACATCCATCAAGCACAACACGTTCAGGGTATTGCACAATGACACTAAATTACACTTCTGCTTTGGAGCTAGAGGCCTTTATGGTACAGAAGTAGAAACTACAGAAATTACACTGTAGCACTCCTGTGACTTCAGTGTTGCGTCTGCCATCTGTTTGCATATTGTAAGGAACAGTATGAGCAAGGGGAGAATCGCCAGTCTGTTGTACCAAGAGAGATTTGCTCTATGTTTAGAACTTCCATTTGAGTGAGAAAATTTGCTACAACTGCTTAGACTTTTGTGTTTAAATGTCTCTGGAGTTTAGTAAGTAGCTGTCATAAATGGCTGGAGTGTGGTTCCTTGATTTAAGTGCTAGAATATAATTTACATATTGTTTCTACAGCATATGCTATAATGTGTGCTTTCGCTGCAACCTAAATATTTAGTAGTAGTCAGAGAGAGGTTGATTGCTTGATATGAATGACCTTGAAATGAGTTCATAGCTTGTTCCTCGGTGCAAAATTGTTGTCCTCAGAGTGCACATCTCTCTACAGCAAATGAACGTGGGATCATTAGGAGAGCAGTGCCTCAGTTGTGGTGGTATCACTTTGGAAATACAGGGTAGTATTTCTACCCAGAGCAAGTACATGAGAAGCTGACTTTGCCATCCAGCAACATTGCTGAAATGTTCTGGATTAAAGATACAAGATGTTCTGTTATTTTCTTCCAGATCTGGGCTTCTCATGTTAATTGCATTAATGAAGCTGCATTTTGTACTGTCATTCCTTTGTAGGATTTACCTCAGGGATACGCAAGTCACGAAAAGACAGTTGCAATAAAAAAGGAACCAAAGGAATCTTTAGGAATAACAATTGGAGGTGGAAGGGATAACAAAAACAAGCTCCCTATATATGTAACGAGTGTGCAGCCCATCGGATGCCTCTTCAGGGATGGCAGAATCAAGCGAGGTAAGGAGGCTCTCAGACCCTTTATCCTTTAGGAACTGTTTTTTTGGTTGGTTTTTTTTTTCAGTGGAAGTTGAACACTAAAGTAATGCTGGAAACAGGGTTCCACCTGAGACCTTAAGGCAGAAATGGGCTTCATAGCAAAAGGTCTGTAATAATCCTATCTTATTTAATCAACAGGAGATGTACTTTTGAGCATAAATGGCATTGATTTGACTCATCTGAACTACTATGAAGCTGTCTCAGCACTGAAATCTAATGCAGCTTCTCACTCAGTCATACTGAAAGCCTTGGAAATAATTTCATTGAACTCGACAGAGCCATCTCTGGACATCAAGGAGCAAGGATTCAGCTGGTCTCCCCTCTGGATCACATGGCTTGGATTGCCTAGGTACGTTTGTTCGGTGACTGTATAGAGATCTGTTAAATCACAGAGCTGACTTTCACTCAAACACTAGAAATTAATTGCTTTGTTGGTTGACTTGGAAGCATTACTGGTATTCTCATTTAGCTCTAGGACAGTGGAAAGCCTTATTTGTCAAGGAGATCACAGTATAATGAATGCATGAGAAACTTTCACTGCTTTTTATGGTGTGACCCATCATTCTCCCACTTCTGTTGGACAGCAACCATATTTCAGAAGTTCCTGAAAACCTTTTTTTCTAAAAGAACTGACACAGAAAATGAGAAATATAGATTCTGGCATTTGAGGCACTGACTTGACAGATAGTTAATGTTGTCCCCCCTTCATTTGACTGTTACTGTACCTTGCTACTAAAGCAAGGAGCAATGATTTCAGATGCCCTTTCTGCTCTTCAGTCTTCCTTTCTTACTCAGACCTGAAGTCAGGCATCTGAATTTGTCTGCCGTTCTTCTGTGGGTGTGAGGGTGGTTAGGAGGCACAAAGCAAGGTTATGTCGTTTCTGGATCTGACAAAATCTTCCTTCTTGTTTCCAATAGTAAAAATGGATGTAATTCTTGTGCTTCCTCACTGATTTTCCCATCCACTCATAGTAAGAGCTGGTAGCAACTAGCAGCGTGAAAGTTAAAGCTTATTGCTGATGGCATGTGCGATTTTGGTTTTGTTCAGCTTTTTTTTTTTCCAGTTACTACTCCGATCCAGCAGAAATATCCTTATCTCCTTAGAGGAAACCCATGTATTTCTTTCTAGTTTGAAGTCAAAGTTTATGCTGAAAGACTGGAGTCGAAGTTAGTGCTCAAGGCTAGGGAAGTGTATTCAGTTGTTGCAACACTTGAGCCCACAGTGTTTAATTCTAGCCTTGATTCTTGTATCTGTGGTTTTCTGTTTATGTCAAATACTGTCTGTCATCTCGGCACACTTGGTGATGTGCTGTTTCTGAAAAGCGCAGCCCCTGCAGCCCATCTGCAGAACTTGGGTTATGTGCCAGACTACTGTTGCGGAAGCGTTTTAGGAGAGAGATGACAGCCCTGGCCCTGTGCCTTTGGGACCTGGGTAACAGAGGGAATAACATGAGTGTCTTGGTCACATTCTTCCTAAAAGAAAAACACTCTGTGCTCCGAAGGCTACTTTCACGCCACAGTGTTTGGTGCGTAAGCTTGGAGCATCTTCCACCTCTGACTATGGCCAGTGCTGCACACTTCCAATGAAGAGACAAACATCCCCGTAAGGGGGACAACGTAGTAATATTTTTCCGTCTAACCTCAGGCAACTAGTATTGGCTGTACTGAACCAGGCGACTGGTTTCTTTCTTGGATTTTTTTGTCTTGTAATACGACTGTGGGTAGCTCTACTGTCCTTGTAAACTTGCTCTTTCTCTATTCTTTGCTTTGTTATTAATGGTGGCGGTGAGTGGTCCAAGTTAATTGTATGCTACTACTTATTGCTAATGAATGTTTATAATCATCACTGTATATGTCACAAAAGACAGCATAGGAACTTTACTTGATTTCTTCATAGTATTATATCAATACCAGCTACTGATAGCATAAAATACCATCTCAAAATCCTGGTTTGGAGGGGGTGCGTGTCCTAATTCATTGCACACTGAATCCTAAAGATACTAGAAATACCAAGTTTACAGATTTATCTTTTCTCTGTAAGAGCTTTGACTCTTGAAATGGTAACTGTGCACAGTGTGGCTTATGGATAATTCTCAGGGGGTGGAAAAGCAGTTTTCCTCCTGCTTTCTTCCTTGAGGTTTATCTGAAGCCAGTCTCCATGAAGTCTGAGCTCTTTCTGCCATAACTGCTAGGTGCTCCCTGCCGTGGCCCCACTGGAGTGGCGCACTCCACAAACTCTGAAAGGGATGCAGAACTGCAAACTCGGCAGGGTGTTTGTCAGAATAAAACTTGCACCTTTAAACTTTCTGTAAAGTCTAAAATTCTTTTCCCACAGTCATTTTCCATTATAGTAAATTAATGTTTCTCTTCCTAAAAACCCTTTTGCATATGGAAGACTGATTTCTAGCAAACAGCATTTTCCAACTCTTGGAGAATGTGCCTAATGTTTTTATTTATGCTCTATGCTGACGTAGTGCTTACCACCCTCGCTCTCTGGGCTATTTATCTGCACTAGCTGCCACATACATTTCTCATAGCTGTGTTTTCATGCTTATGTGGTACCAGCAGAAGAAAACCATGGAGGCATCAGTAAGCTAGAGCTGGGTCTTCCAGCGTTTGTGTGTGAAGAACTCATACAAAAGTAAGTTACAGTTTGAAAGTAGATAATTGGATCTTTCTCCTAGTGAGACGTTAACTGAGAAGGCTTTTGAAATCTGAAACTCATCTGCAAACTGCTCAAGCAAAGCCCTTGAGGCAAAAACGTTTATTAGGAAAAGTTTAGCTGCTGGAATACCTCAGTGGGGTGATCAGCGGCAGTTTCACACAGCGTAGCTCTGGCAGCGCCTCGGTGCCAGAATGGAACCTGACTGTGAGCCAGAATACACGAGATGCTTGCCCGCGCTCCTGCCACACCTTTTCAGACGCCTCACAAAGGCTTTGCATGTCTTTGTGCTACAAACTCAAGGAGCAAGTGCTGTTAGCACTTACATATCACATTCTCCAAGGCAGCCCTAGCACTGCAGCATACCCCAGCCTTACTGAGGAGACTCAGTGGCTGGCATTCAAAAACAGTGGCCTATGATCTCTCGCCGAGCAGTCCAATATCTTACTGTACGCAGCAATCCTGCATGTAGGTCCTGCAGGAAAGAGCCTTCCTTCGTATTCCGATTTGGTAGTTAGTAGAAGAAAGGCTGCCATACCTCCTATGTTTGCTTTCCATCAGTGATACGTAGCTGCTGAATGCCTTCATTGTACCAAATGCATAGTATACAGATGGAATTAAAAAAAGCTCGATTCTCATTAATTGCATGGGTGTAACTGCTGTTCGTGATTAATTTGGTTTTGTCACTAGTACTATGCATGTTCATTAGTAGAATTCATGAAGTTATTCATGAATCCTTCAGGTCACAAACTCCTTTAGAGAATGGTAATTTTCTGTTAACTCTTAAACTAGCACTGCCAATACTGAGAAAAGATTTCTAAAGGACTGGCATCTTCAGATTTGGGAATTATCCCTGTAACATGCCCTGCAAAGGGGTTGCCTCAAGTCCTTAAAAAAGGAAAATAAATATGAGGCTGTTATATAGCTGCGCTTTTGGCAAGGGAAAACGTAATTTTCTGGTTAGGCAGTTTTCCTTGAAATGTACTCATAAGCTTTCTCTGTTTCTGACCGCGCCTGTCTTCACAGCTACCTTCACTGCTGTCAAGATATTGTCCTTAGTAAAGGTAACCTGGAAAGCTGGGGCTTCAGCATTGTTGGAGGCTTTGAGGAAAGCAAAGGAAACCAGCCATTCTTCATCAAAACCATAGTGCCTGGGACTCCCGCCTTCCGAGACAGGAAACTGAAGTACGTATGAGCTGCCCTGCGGGTCTCTGGTGTTTGTGTCGGAAGCACTATCGGTACTTCTGTCAGCATGCGCCGTTTTACTCGGGGGCTGTCTTTTACCCTTTTAACTAGCTGAGCTAAAAGCTAATGACTTCTAATTCTTAGCCACTCATTTGTGTGGTTAATACTGCTACCAAAGTTCTAACAAAGTCCTAACAAAGTCCTATATTAATGAGTGTTTTGGTTTCTCTATAAAGGTGCAACTAAAAGGAATTGTTACGTTTTAAAAGGCTGTAAAGGTTTTAACTAAGTAATCAGATAAAAGTAGAAAGGGGATGTTTGAGCTGAATCTTGGAGGTTCCAGAGTATAAAATCTCCTGGATTAGGAAAAGTATCCCAATGGAAGCAACAAAAGCCCTCCTGTACAGGAAACTTAAAATGAGCTTTGCTGACGTGTTTGTTAGTAATTGCAGCGAGTGGATAGTGGAGCTGGGGGACCCCACAGAACTTTCTTGCAGTGTTATCTCTGGGAACAAACAGAGCTGGCTTCTCAGCAAGCAGGCTGCAAGTGCAGGACTGTAAAAAGTAGAATTGAGGGGGACATAGTTTCGGTGCAGGGAGCTGTGCTTTGCTCCCCTGAAAACGGTGTAAAGAACAGAGCAGGGTGAGAGCCTCGGTGGGAGGACCGAGGTCAGCTGGGTTCCTGCGTGAGCGCTAGGACAGCAGTGCACCTTCCCTTTAAACACAAGGAAGGCAGCTTCAGCACCTCACATCACCACAGCTGAACAGTACAACCACTCAGAAGATAGCTTGGTGTGCCACAGAGGTGGGCGGATCAGGCAGGACTCTGAAACCTCTATTGTATGGAGCTACAACGTGACAGCATGCTTCTGAGTCGTGAGCACTTCACCTTAGTGATTGCTAGTCAAGTAGCTGTGGGAGCGACCTTGGTGATAAGTATGTTTATCAGCACAAATTAGTTTTCTGTAACTTTTCCCTCAGCTGACTGGCCAGCTGGTCACGCTGCTGGTGACCTTTATTGCTGTGTCACTCAAGTACCAGCAGTGTCCTCCTTTTCCCTTGCCCTCGTTGACTCAGAAGCAAGCCTCTGACAGCAACCACTCACTGCTTGCATCTGTTCCTTGCCCCTCATCTTTCATCGAGTGAAAAAGTTCCTTCAACAAAGAGTTGATGATCTTGGCTCAGGGTGGGCTAGATGACCTTGGGGGTCCTAGGGTGCAGTGTTAACCATAATTAAGTAAGTCCTGACAAGCACGTTTCCTGTCTTCTGATTAGGTGTGGAGATGAAATAGTGGCAGTAAACGGAGTGCCAGCAATAGGAATGAGCAACTCGGAACTAATCCCAATGCTGAAGGAGCAAAGGAACAAAGTCACGCTTACTGTGGTGTCCTGGCCGGGAAGCCTCGTGTGAAAGCTCAAACAAAACACACAACAGTTTCAGGTATCGGATACCAGTTGGCCGTCGCACAAAGCTAAACATGGGACAGAGAAACCGAGGGAATACTGAACTCTTGCTACACAGTGTATTGCCATGGAAGACTTTCAGCTTCCTTTTTGGAGAAAACATTTCTTTACTGCGCTGAGGTTATCAACAAATCTGGGTGTTGGATTCAAAGTAATGGTTAATCCAAACAGTTGTTGTAGCTTCCTGGGCTCATTAAAGCTCTTTAGAATTGGTGTTTCTCTACAAATTGCCTTTGAGGCCCTTTCCTCAATTTTAGAGCTCTGCTTTCCATTTAGTATTTTGAACAGGTTAGAACAGATGTGACTGTCCGCTTTCCCCGGCTAGTTCGATACATGTCTGACTGCCATTCTTGGACATGGAGTCATTTCATATGTGCTTTTAAAAGCCACTAATAAAACTGTAAGGATGTGGACCCAATTAAGTAGTTCCTATAGCCCCCAGCAGTCCTGACATTTTTAGGTTTCTGAAACCTAATGAATGTGTTTATACATTAAAAAAACAATTGTAACTCTAGGTTAGCATGGTGGAGCTGTGTTGACTTGTATCGAAGGTCCTATCACCAGGTAGCTGTTGCAAATCCTGATTTAGGATCCTGCCAACTACGCCAATTTGTCACAAACAGGCGCTTTAGACCGCTTAAAGAGCCACTGTCAAAGGTATCAGCAAAAGTGCTTTCACTGAAATATGATGTTGTAAAAGTGCGACTTTAACAGAAGTTCGATGGCAAGGTTCACTCTTAGTTACTGCACAAAGGCTGTAACAATGATTCAAAACTACCAAGACACAAATCAAAGTTACCATAATTCAAGGTTATGCGCGATGTCAGTCGCTTACCAAAGATTTGCCGTTGGTGAGAGGCCTCGAGGAGCAACCTTGAGAAGTATCCCAGCTCAAGGGGAGCTGCTTAGCAGGGAGAGCTCAAAGAAGGCTCACTTAGGCTGCCGGATTTATGGAATAAAGCGGTTGGCTCGTAGTCAAATTACATGCGATGGAAAAGGTATGCACGAGACTCCTCATACACACAACTTTCTTTGTTCCTTGATAAATGAGTAGTGGAAAAGCCAGCCACTATTCATCTATTAATTGCATGATTGGTGTTCCAAGCTCATACGCATCGATGCTCACTGTGTCACTGCTCCTTTGTGGGTTTTCACAGAACAGATTGGAACTAGAGAAGTTCTTGGCCCGGTTACGGCTTAGGCCTTTCCCTCCTTTGGAGCCTGTACAAAACCACTGCTAGTTTGGTTAAGGGGTCGAGTGCATCCATCGCAGTAGCCAGAGATAAGGAATTTGTTTAATTTTCATCCCTTTCCTCAGCTTGGTTTCCCTGGTTTTATGACTTGACAAAATGACCAGATCTTTCCGCCAGATGATTAACTAAACTGGCTTGTTACAAGAAACCTCTGTCCCAGGATGCTGCCTTATTTTTATCAGTCTCCCAGTGATCAGATGCAGAGTTAAGGCAGGGGGGAGGAGGATGTACCCGACACAGCGCCTGTGTTGTCAGGCACATGAGACGCTCTCCTGCAGTTCTGTTCACTTCCCTCTTGCAGCTGGAGCAACCTATCAACTCCCTGGGTCGGGGTAAGCTCGGAGGGTCGCTGGCTGCCTCGGGCACATTGTACCAACTGTATGAAATAAGCTACCTCCAGAGGGACACTGTGCCCGGTTTGGCTTCAGCTCAAATCCACTGTAGAGTTAAAATTTAAAATAAAAGAACTGAAGCCACGGCAGGTTGGTTTGACCTATGACACCTTGCTACGTTCCTACCTGGAAACTCCACAAAAGCAATTCCCTCCTTTTTTAGAAGGTGGTTAGTCAGGAGTGGAAATGACAGCTCTTTCTCAAACCCGGTTGCATTGAGAGAGATCTTTCCTCTTACGCCGTTTCTGCTGTACCTTTTACGGGGCCAGCTCAGATGATAAGAATCAAAGGAGTTTCTCTCCCCTATAAAAATGCTACTTAGAACGAATGTTAAATTCCTTCTTGTAGTAAACTGACTGCAGGTCAGTGCCCAGCACTGTCTTAAGCAGTGCTTTTCTTAGGGCCGGCTACTTCGTAATTAGCCATTACTGCAGTGTGAAATTGTTCCTTGCCATATGACTTAGTTGTTTACATACAGAGTGACTTCACTTCCTTTGGCTGTTAGCTTAAGGCAGTACATAGCAGGGCCTGTTACCAGAGCCTATTATACAGAAATAGCTTAGGATCCAATCGCCACAAAAGCTTCCCTGGCCCACGGTGTGGCCTCTTTGTTTGGTTGATAAATATCGCTGTGGACTTCGACAGCAGAAACAGCGCGTGGCCAGCTGGCTCTGCGGCCTTTTTTTCCTGTTGTTCCTACTGAATGCTGACAGCAAAATAATTCAAAAGTCAGAAATGTCTGACACAAAGGAACAGAAAAACCTGAAGCAATTTTTCTCTCTTTCCAGTGAATGTGCAGAATCTGTGCCTGTTATGGAACAGTAAATATTTATGTAGCTAGAGAGAGGGCGATTCCTACTGCGTAGTACCAAATATCACTTGTATAAAGTACAGTAGGAAAAAGCCATGCAGCTGGTGGTCAGACAGTTTAAGTGAAGAGCATGCTACAGAAGACAGCATGATTTTTACTATTACTCCATCGCGTTTCAAGGTGCCTTCAACTTCACCAAAATGTCCTAGTAATTTAAGTATTGTTTCCAAGATCAGCTTGTTAATAGATGTTGAAATTGTTTTGATGCCTTTATAAATTATTGTAATATTACTGAAAAACATGTATTATAGGTGGTTTTTTTTAACCTTTCTTTCCGGTGTATCAGCTAACGCCCCCAGAATAGGTCACCTCAACAACCACCTCCAAGAACCTGACCTGGTGAGGCAGGAAATAGCGTAATTGTCTTCTGCTTTTCCCAGGAAAGGAACTGGACTGTCCTGAACTATACTATGGCTGTGACTGGGGAAAAACCTGAGCAAAAATAAATCCCACATACCCTTCCCCTCCATTGTGCCCCTGCTCCTGCCTGCCAGGCTGGCCGCAGCCCACTAGTGCCTGTGGGGCTCAGAATTAACTGGACTGAAAAGCTAACCCAGGGAATAAATAAAGCTTTATTTAACAAGGCTTAACTCCCCGATTCGGCGTGCTGCAGAGGTCAGCAACTAAGAGGCGACGCCGGGGCTGCCGCCGTTGCTCCCAGAGGAATTGCGTGTCCAGGCTGGGGGCTGGGTTAGGTTTTGTTGTGATTTCTACTGCTGCAGCGCAGGCAGCACAAAACATCCCTGACTGGAATGGCAGCGTCTGATGGTCTGGGAGTAAGACATCATTGCCATTAACTATATGCTGCACAACCGTAATGAAGGTAGCCTCTCTCCTCCTTAATGCTGTGCCTATTTCATACTGTCAGGAGCTGAACGACCTGCCAGAGGGTTCCCCAAGATGCCTTACACCTTCTCTCCACACTAAGCTGGCTGGCACTTGCGTAATAAGACTTGTGCAAGTGCTTGTCTCTGGCTGTGAAATTCACCCTCTCAGCAATGCTCGGCACCCAGGGCATTCTGCACTCAGTAACACACAGGCCCGTTTCTCAGCTCCAGCTTTGGTCCAGTACACGTACGGATGCCACCAGCCCAAGAACTGGCCTCTTTTCTGAGAATTGTTGGGGTCACCATTCAGTATCCCCAGGGAACACGACCATGAAACCTGCAGTAGTCACCTGATGCAAGTAAAGATTACTTCCAAAGCCCCACCTTTAGACTTCCCTAATGCATTAAAGGCAAACATTTCACCTCTTATTTATTTCATGAAAATAAAACCATTTCAAACTATTTCCCTTAAATTCACAGCTGCTTCTGGCAGTGTAAGCCCGCTAGCATCAGTGAAGGACTTGGGTCTGTCTGTAAAACATTCAAAAAACACAAGAGGAAGCTGCAGCACTGACTCCTCAATACAAGACTCTCCGTCCCCTCTCTCACACCACCACCGATAAGCCCAGGTGCAGAGGGATGCAGTCTGATGTGATCACCATTAATTATGCTTATTTACCAGTTGAGCAGCTTCTGTCACCTCCACAAGGGAGGTGAAACAGAGCAAGAGACTAAGGGAGCAGATGTAGAATAGCTCTGCCCACCCGTGGAGAGGCACCACATACACCTTAGCGTGCAAAAATGGAAGAAATAATATTGCTGACTGGGGGCCAAACCCTAGACTTACCTTAGCGTAAAACTCTATCGCCAGCATTTTCCCCTGATTCAAGACAGGCAAAAACCAGCTCAGGCTGGTCTGGGGGGCACTGCCTGGCCTTTCCTTTGGTGCGAGCTGCCCTAGCAATTTCAGAGTTCACATTCTGGAAAAAAAAAAATACCAGATTTCATAATTACAGAATACAGGCTCTTTACGGAGGCAGAGGCAAGGATGCTGGGCCCCTCTCCCACGCGACACTGCAATGTCGTGCAAGGGAGCCTCCGCTCTGGAAGTGGAGGGCGAGCACGTTTGTCATTGCACTGCAGGCAAGTGTGGTTCCAGGGGACACGCACCAAGCACTCCTGAATCCTTCCTACCAGTTTTGTTTTGATTTCTCCTTCGCCCACATCACAACTGGATAAAAGCAAGTTCATCCCAAGTTTCCGCACCTGAAACCCACCACCCCGACTCCAGGAGAAGCGTGCCAGGAGGCTTCCCCTCGTTCCACCCGCTCAGTGCCAGGAGCTGGGATTCCTGCAGCTCGCCTCTCGGCGAGGCACCGCTGCCCTCGTCTGACGCCCAAACAGGCGACCGAGGAGAGATGCCGTATTCCTAAATCGTGGTGTTCCACCGGAACTCTGACGCGGCTGCAGAGGGAGGAATACTTTGAAGCCTGATTCCAGGTCCTGCCCTTTAACTCTGGTTCCAGTGCATGCACCTCCCCACTGCACACACATTTGCCATGATCTCAAAGCACGTTTAAAAAGCTACATTAAAAACAAAAAACAAACAAAAACCCCACTCTTTCTTCTTCTCCCCACAGGTTTTGCAGTTAATGACTCATCAAATGCACCGTCACAGCATATAAACTTATCACAGCGCTCTACTGGCCCAAGTCTCTAAGGTTGTAAGCTTCACATGACACTCAGACTTGCAAGATTACAATACAAAAAAAAAAAAGTAACATTTCAGAACCATATTATTTTAGGGTAAAGATTTAAGACAGTTTTAAGCAACAAGTCAAAGTAGTGGAAGATACTTAAAACTGAGACACTTGTAGACTTACACAAACAGAAGTGCAGTATCCTAATTACTAGACGTACCAAAAACCCACAAAATTATTTCCCCTGTTCTTCCCACCCAGGAACATCTCTGTCGCCACCCTCCCCAACCAACACTAAGTCCAAACAAACTTTGGGATTCGACTGAATTTATTTTGAGATCTAGGGGGAAGGAATGCATTGCACAGGAGTGTTGGTGATAACCAAATAGAAATAAGCCGAACCCATGAGGGCAAACTGCTAAATGGGACTTCATGTTCTCTACTGTGCTAGATTATTCAGCTCAACTCTTAGTAAAAAAAAAAAAAAAAAAAGTTAGTCAAAACTAATTAAAGAGAAACTCATGCTCTTACATGGATCTTCCATTGATTTCCCACTTATAGGTGTAATACATGATAGAACTATTTTTGCAATGAATAAAAAAAGCGCTAGGTTTGAAGTCTTTGCACACCCTGTGTAAACACATGTGACAGCTTCTCAAAGCCGTCAGACCAAATCTTGTGACCCGCCAGTAAAAGCAGTTCCTCCTCACATGCTGCCCGGCTGGCCACAGAGAAATCAGAAGACGTTTTTGTAGCTATAAAGAAATTTATTTGGGGATGGGACTTTTCACTACTAGAAGCCAGACTCTAAGCTGGCTCTCAGGATCTAAATCACACTTTTCTTTGGACAATAAATTTCAAGTCGCGCTTACTGTCCTATTTTTCAAAAAGGAATGATGATGACAAAAAATAAACAAAAACTATTACCTAAATGAGTTAGTTTCAGCTGAAGCCATCTTCCATCAGAAACCATAGGATCTGATACAACAAAGTTCTCCCTAGGGATGTTTATGAGTAGAGTAGCTCAGTGCTCTGTATACTAGTACTGCTGTATTTTGTCTCGTATCAAAAAAAAAAAAAAAAAAAAAAAGTGTAACTGCATGTGCAGCCTCAGCTCTCAAACCACTGCCACATGCTTCACTGCTCCCCCAGAGTCAGCCTCTCTTCCCTTGGGGAAAAAAAAAATAAAAAAATCAACCCCCCAAAAACAAAACATCACCAATGCCACGCTGGTTCGAAAGGAGTAAGTTCCTCCTGAGGGCTGACGGTGGGCCTGGGTCACTCCTTGGCATCCTGCTCCTCTCCCTCCTGGGCACCATCTTCACTGGCCTCCTTCTCCTCTTTGCTACGCTTGTTCTTTTTGTGCTTGTGACGCCGATGACTCTCCCCCTCCTCGCTCTCATGTTGCTTGCTGTGGCGGGGAAGAAAGGGGAGAAGAAAGTTACATCAGAGCCTGCATCAGCACGGCTCTGCCACAGAAGAGACCCAAACGCACTGACTCTAGTGGGGATGGCGGGGACAGAGCGCTTTGATCTAGAATAAACAGAAGACGGATCAGAAGTGCTGAGGGCATCACGGTGCCATTGAAAGGCTTCATCGTGTTTATTTGGGATGATCTGATATCGCATGTGGCTGAACAAAGGGCAGGTTATGCAACCGCTGGAGGTGGCTGCTTTACACCACACGCTGCATCAGCGCAGGGTTTAGGCAGGCAGCACGCTAGACAGACTGCTGTCAATAATTTTTGCATAGTTTTTATAAGCAACATCTCTGTGTCCGTCCCACTCCTAAGGGAGCTCTAACAATTTTGACACATCTCAAGGTTCAATGGGAAGCACTGAGGCTGCTGAGAGAAAGAAGAGTCGTAAATTTGAGAGGTGTTTGAAACTTTCACTCTGAACGTCTTGGGGAAATCCCTGAACCAGAGGCAAGAAAGGGATCAACGTAGCTAGAGAAACGTGGGTTTCCTAATGGGAGGCAGATCCTGTTTCTACTTCTGCTTACTCATAAATGACCTGGCACTTCACTAGCTTTGTGCTTTAAAACTCCTCTATCTGCTCACCCAGAATTGTTTTCCAGATGCAGCTGGATAGCTGTGGATGTTTACACAGGTTTTCTGCGACGTGGGAGAAATCCCAGCCAGAAGTAACTCTGACCAGGTTGTGCGTGCCTCCGAGCCCTGCACCGGTGACCACAGCCAGCTGCACTGCGTAGGCACAGCGTGCCTGGCACAACCCACGCACACTGAGATCAGCCTCTGCCTCCCATCAGGGAAAGCGGAAAGGTAGGAGCGCTGGTTTTGCCCACTGTGGTTCTTGGCTCCTCCCGGGAGGAGATTTTCTGCTGCTTCTCAAACATGCAATTATTTCTGCTCACAGGTTGAAAACCAAGTGAGGTCTCTAGAGCTGACCGTGGTGTGAAGGTGGCAGAATTAAAACAGAGCACAGAGTACAGGAAAAAGCAGATTAAATTTACCACAGGAAGATGTACAGTCACACAGTACAGACACCCACCTCCACGAGTAGGGACAAAGTCAGGTGTAGAGACAAATTCTTACCACAGCTGGGATACCAGTTTAGCAGCAGAGACACCTAACTGGCTGAACCACTGAAGCCCTGGCTGAAAAGCTTCTGGCTTCGAGTAATTTCCTGACTTGTTTAATAAATGGTTTCATAGTCATTAAAATGAAAAAAATGCCTCTCCTCAACACACCTTCAGCCACCTTGTGGACAGCAATGCAGCAGTGGCTTATGCTTGAACAATGTGACTGTCCTTCAATATTTAAACAACCGTCAGCGATTTCCTTCAGACCATCAATTTGCAGTAAACTGGAAACAAGAAGGAATCCCTTTCATCTTCCTGCAAATGCCCTGAACAGGCTCAAATCTTGAAGTGCCTCAAGCAATGACTCTGGTATGCACTTGAAGTGGCCTTAAACAAAAAGTATTCATCCATTTCCTTTAGCTAACGAACACTTCCCATCCTACCACTTTGAGCAAGACAGAGAGCATCTGTGTGTGGTTTGAGGAGCAGAGGAAAAGTCACCTCATTCCCACCTCATGCAGTAGCCCAATTCTATAAATCGAGCTCTCAAGCAGATTCTGACACTGCTTTGGTGAATTCCACCCTCTTCATGCAGCCAGGTATCTAACACTAGATTTCAATTCTAAGCAGAGGAAGCTGAGAAATAACCCTTGAAACTATTGGCTTGTTAGTCTGGTATCGGTTCAGCTTCTGTTTGTTTTGTATTCAGTTTTGATTATGGTCCTGGCCTTTCTTCCCATCACTTTGTTTCCAACCCTTCAGCAATCAGCCCTTTCTTGAAAACTTAACTCATCTCCTTAAGGATGAGAACAGCCTTTTGCCTCCAGTCACTATGTAGGAGTTCTTCTGATACCAACTTCAAAATAAGGGTAGTTACCTACAGAGCTGCCATGGATTTCATCTAAAAGAAGGAAGTAAGTTGAAGCACCAAAAAACCAAGCAAGCCTGCTCAAGTCATTACCAGGATGTAAACTGACACAGGAACTGAGCATTGCCTCAGACCAGAGACCAGACCTGTTACTTTGCCAGAAGAATGCTCTCACAGGAAGATCATCTGCAGCAAATACATTTTCTCCAGAAAAGCTGGGATTTTAGGACATCCTGGTGTGCTCCAGAAGTGTTTCACCTTTGTTCAGATCATCATCATCCTCTCTATCAGAAGCACTGGGCACAAAGCTCTGATCATGCAGTGCTCAGCCTCCTGCTCCAAGAGGAAATTTCAGATTACAGGTTGAAGAAAGCTCTTCTCTTCTGCACAAGACCACATAATACTGAAAGCTGATGCTTGTCTTATGGTTTTGCATTTTACTTTGTGTGCACTTTCTTAACAGTGGGAGCTATGCTGTTCTGATGTGATGTTTAGCACAGGTTAACCTCTCCTTTGACAATCAGTGCTGCAATTCTGTTGGCAGTGACCCGACATCCTGCCAGCTGCCTTACTGAGAACTTATAAACACCATGGACTCCTCTCCCTATCACAGACAGTTCTGCCTCCTGCCCAGGCACATGCCCGAGAGCGCTTTTTCTGCCTGAGCGTCACGTCTCAGGACGTCCACAGACCACAGGAAGCCGGGATGACCCAGGGTGACAGTTCACTCTGAGAACATCAACCTTCTTGTCTGCAGCTAAGGTGTGTGCCCGTCAACAGCCCAGTTCAGCCCTAGACAGCTCTTACCGTCTCGAAGACTTATGCTTGCTGCTCTCCTCTTTGTCTCTGTGCCTGCGCTCTCGGTGACGATCCTCTCGCTCCCTGCTGCGATCTCGACTCCGTCGGTAGTCACGCTCAAAGTCGTAGCTGCGCTCTCGGCTGTAGTAGCGGTATCGTTCATCATCACTTAAGGAGAGAAAGAAGAAGTGAGGCAGAGGAACACACCACTCGTGGACCTGAAAGTCAGGAGCCACGATTACAAGACTGTAGAATCCCATCCTCACCAGTAAAATCTGTCACCTCTTACTCTATCAACAGGCTGAGATATTCATGATGCTCCTGAAAAAACCTGTAACAATACGCTGCTGCTGCTGCTTATTGAACCCAAGCTGCAATCCAATCCCAGTTTCTAACCCCAGTGAAATAGCTTCCTCCATTTGCCTATTACATAGCTCATAAGCCCAAACAGTTGAGTATCATGGCTCTCTCCTGGCCTCTCAAGGCAAAGGGTTCACAAAATTTGTTCTCTGGATTTGCCAAGGGAGTACCTTAGCAGCAGGCATGTGGCCAACATCTCAGGGCTTTTGCCCTCACAATCCTTCTGGAATATGTCCAAGACACCCAGCTACCTTGTTCAAAAACAAAAGATACATGCTCCTCTCATCATTTTGCCTCCCCTGGTGCTGGATTTTACCTCACAACACTATTGTCCCAGATAACCTGTAATTCTTTTGTGTGAGTTAGACTAAGAAACTATTTTCTTCCCCATGAGTTCAAAAACTCAAATTGTGAGTATAGCTGACATGGTCTTTCTGTCTACACCTAACTATCTGCTCAAGGCACCTCATTCAATCCACATACAGGACTGTGGGCATCCCAAATTCAGACACATCCCACACTCCCCTTCCCTCTACATCTTATAGTCCCTATTCAACTTCTGAAAGCTAAAATCTAAAGGTTTAACAAGTCCCACTGTGGGAAACAATATTCAGACTCTGAGAGAAAGGAAGTCTGAAACATCGTCCTAACACTCACGGATACAAGCTAGACAAATAAATATCCAATATCAATCATCTGGAAGTGCTCCAAAGGACTCCACTTAGCATGGCTACTTGCTCTGCTTTGGCAAGCGTGATCTTAGAGGTCAGCATGCTCAAAAGCACCCAGAAATGCTAACAATGTGCTCAGGCGTGCTGATCACAGGACTTGGCTGCAGCATGAACCTGCTCAGGAAGTGTGGGAGTCTGAGCTCTTCAAACTGTAGCAAGTTTGTCTTCTGTTCTATTCCTCCCCCTTCCACCCACAGTGCCCACAAGCTTGTAAGGGAAAAAAAGAGGGGGGGTGGGAAGAAAAAAAAAAAAAAAAGGTTAGGAAAACGTTGCCCTATTTGCTCACCCCCTGGACCGGGAAGTTCCCCGGCAGGCAGCACCCCTCTGTCAGGAATGCGCATTCTGATCATGTTTTGAATGATTATTGGTATTTCTGAGCCTGAAGCCTGCAAAACACTGACGCTGCCTGTGACAGAACAAAAAAGTGATGGGTTTAGAAAGAGTCTTTGCAGCCTAGCCTTCACTTTAGCGCCCTAGATCAACACTGGGAGGCTGAAAGCCTCCTCTCCCAAGTGCTCCCAGCGCTGCTGTTGCCTGAGATCACATCAGTTCCCACCAAGGTGGTTGTCTCCAGCACTGCTCGCAGGAACGCCTGGTTAAGGATTTACATTTCATGGCTGACTCCTGGTGAACGGCACTCCTTGCCCTGAAAGCCTCTATAGGAGAGCTGAGCAAAGCATGGGTGGTTTTTCCTTTGATCTGACAGTTGCATTTAGAAGACAAGAAGCAGCAGCTTCTATGGCCAATGTTTCACACTGAGCTGTGAAATACCTAGTAAACAGAGAGGGGCTATTTCACTCACTGGCCTCACGTTACAGGTGGGAGAGCAAGCGTAACTGGTTCTGCCAGATTTAAACAAAAAAAACAGACACAGGAAATCAGCCAGTGACATTGGCTCCTAGTTTGTCCTCTAGTTATTGATCCAAAGTATCTCTTCCCCAGACATTTCAGAAAATTAAACTGGTCTAATCTATAGTCCCATCCCTTGACCAAACACCTTTTTGCGCTCCAGGGCAAGGCCAGAGCTCCCTACTGGGTAGCTGTGAGCAGAAGCTGCTGAAAAACAGCACTCACTTGTTGTATTCACTAGTGGTCGGAGTGCGGTCTCTGTCTCTCTCCCTTTCCCTTTCCCGTTCACGCTCCCGCTCCCTCTCGCGCCTCGAGCCCGAGTACTCCCAATGGCTGCTGCTGGAACTGCTCGTGCCTTTGTCCACCGTTGTCACCCAGGGCGTGTGGGATGTGGAGATGGGTGGGTAGCTGATGAAACCTGAATCTGCAGCAAGAGAGCAGAATCCTTGTTCATCTGAAGCATTAACAGCATCCTCTCTGTCCATCCTGTTCCAAAGATACCCTCTGGAGGTGCAGCTGAATCCAAGGAGACAACGGCCCAGCTCCCTCCTGTCCTCACGCTCCATTTTTACTTTCAGCAGTTTGCTAAGAACATGTGAACACCTTTTCCCTGAGGAAGACGCAAGCAAGACCAGATATTTACAGACGTCACTGCAAAATCTCCCCATCCCCTTACACAGCACATTAATGCAAGGGCTATGCACTCCTCCAGCTCTTGTTCTCTATAGGTCCTGCTATATAGGGCATGCTATGAGGTCTCCACTCAGAAAAGTTTCAGTCCACCCCTCCCAGACATCCTGGCTTAGAGGGCAAAGGTGCAATGCTGAGGCACCCCTCTCCCACTGCTGAGCCAGCTGAGTTTAGTTGGCCCTAGGCTCTTGGCCACCCTTACAAGGTCTCACTTCTCACCTAAGGTGGCAGCTGGGGAAGGCCAGGGGCACGAGCTGTTAACGAAGGATGCCACCTGATGAGCCCAGAGCCACCAGCACTTCCCCATCCAGATGCTGGCCTGCTGGGGCCTGCTTAGCTGGACCAGCAAGGTCATATCCTGAAGCAGCAGCAGCTGCTGAAAAGCTGCACGTATGGCAGCACTTGAGGCTCCTGCTTCTCAGGAAGGCCTCACACTGCCCACTCCTCCAACCACCTCCTGCAGAGGCGCGGGGCTGCCTGTGATTCTGTCCGTTCAGCGTAGCGAGGAGGTGCCACTCCAAGTGCTGGTCACTAAGGAAATGGGAGAGGACATGGGCATTGCTGGCAGGGCTGCAAAAGGGAAGGAAATTTGCTGAAATTCTGGCACTGCCTCTTCCATTACAAAACAAAAGGAGACAGATGCCTGGATGTGCCTGTAGGCAAGGAAGATGATAAAGTCGGAGAGGAGGGCATTCAAAAGCTCAGGGAGGAGATGCGAAGCTCATGGTTGTGCTTGTCCCTGAGGCTGGGAGAAAAGGAAGAGAGGTGAGTGAGTGTGAGCAAGTATGTGTGTAAATAAGTACAAGAACATGTTGCTGAGGCACATGGGGAAGCTTCTCTGTTGCTGGATATCTGCACTGAAAACAAGCTTAACACTCAACTACAAAATTACATTCATCATTGCTGCAAAACATTCAGCTTTCCAAACACCTTATGGTGTAGTCAAACTCAGCATGTGTTTCTAGTGACTGGGATAGTTTGGGGCATAAGCAAGACCCTAAAGTTAAAGCAAGCATGACGTCCATCAGCTTAAGAAAAGCCTAAATACCAAATACCAGAGAAGAGAGATACAAGCAGTTTGACTGTGTGTGATCTTCAGTGCTCACCTGCAGAGTTGTAGCCAAATGGAGGAGGCTGCCTATTATTGTAGCTGGCTGGCTGGCTTTGGAGAGAGAAAAGGATGCAAGTTACTAACATCAGTGACCCCCCATCAGCAGGTATGTCTGCGCTGCAAGTTTACCCCATTTTTTCTGAAGGTCTGTGGAACATCCTCAGGGGAAACCCATGGTTTCTGTGAATCTGTTTCACTTTGCACTGCAAACTATCAGAAATGCATACAGGTGCAGTTGCATGAACATGACAAATCAAGGCAAATGCACAGAGGATTCCCTACAGACTCTGTTCTCACCCCCCACCCCAATCCATGACCAGACTAAGAATTACTAGCACTGATTTTAGACCTATCCTCCACCCCTCCTCACTACAGAGGAGCTGTACCCATGGCTCAGCCCAGGTGTGGTCTTACCCATCCAAGGTCGGAATGAGGAGAGCTGGTGGTGGTGCCAGAGGAGGCGGGAACAACCCTAGACACAGAAGCGTAAGTCATCATAAAGATCTCACAGCTTGCCGTGAGGGAACAAGACTTCATTGCTGTTTACAGTTAAAAGCAGTTAAAGCATCTTTTTACTCTAAACAAGGCCCTGTTTGAAATGCAATAATTTTCTTTCAGGGTTGTACCTCCTACCAAAATTAAAACCCTACAGCTATGTTAGTTCTGTAGGGGTACGGAAAGAGAAAAAAAGGCCTCTATTTTGGCTTATTCATCATAAACATAAGATTCATTAAGGAGTAAACATTAACCCTTACAGTCCTGTGGAAGACAGAAAAGTCTGGTTCTTGGGATGCAGACACGCTGCAACTACAGCAAAGGTTTTATTGCTCCATTGATTAAAACGAGTAACTTTGTCTCTTACAAAGCACGTAACATAGAATTCACCTGTTTTTGTTTGTTTTTAAAGAAAGCCAATTTTCTGAGCACATATACATATCAAAATCATGAGAAGACACAGCACCAACGATGCAGAGAGAGTTGTCTGAAAGGTCTGACACTTTAAAAATGGGCCCAATGTCAAACACGTGAAGAGTTACTATACAAAATCACAAGGCAGTATCTTCAAGAAAGCAGAATTAAGCATAACTTTATGAAGGCCACTTCCAGAGCAACATAAGCCTTGGAAGCCAAAGTCCTCAACCTTGACCAATCTGAAAGTGAGAAGGACGTGCTGACTGTTCCTAAGGGAATGTCTTAAACTTGTATCCGTAACTATAAGCAACCTTTATTTCTCTAGGCAGTTACCAATGCCAACAAGAACAGACTAACCACCCATTGGCTTGACTTCGCATAAAAATTCCTCTGTTTATTATTAAACAAAAAAAAGGAGCAAACTGTACTGATACAAAGGATAGGCGTCATCTGACTAACTGCAGTCATCTACGTTGAAGCTAGCAGCTCCAGGTTCCTTTTCAAGTCAATGGAGATTGAGCCAGCATAGTCAATGAAACCGTGGGACAATACATCACCTCTTACTGTGAACACTTAAAATGGGTCAGGAGAAGTCCTCCCTAGAAGCATCTCACTGCAAAAGGAGGTAGCCTGAAGTCTCCAGCTCAGCTAGTGGAGATCTATGCTGCAAACAAGTTGGGGGACACGTCTCACTCTTAGATTTTTTTTTTTTTCACTCCTTTTCCAAAGATCTTTGAGTAAAACACAATGCCTAGAGCATTTCAATCACACTTGCTCACCAAGCGCAAGTACTCCAAAGTACTACTGTTATAAGCACCTAACTCTAATGATGGTGGATCATCATCATTACCATAATTAGCAGGTTTCTTCCTCATCTCCCTTTCCAACCCAGTTACCTGGAGTGGAAGTTCTTTGCAACAGCCTGGTCATTTTATCCACGTCGCTTCTCCCAAACCAATCTAAATGCACTTGACTAGCAACTGGGCGCTGCAAGGTCTACAATCAAGACCAGTTTGCATCCAGTTTCATCGCAATATAGTTCTTCTAAATCCAAGCTTACTATGAGCAGGTTCCTTCTAGTACAACAATGAAAACCAGCTCTGCAATATTATTGTACATTGAGAGGAGTATGAAAAGTGTGATTTTAACAAACACAGGAATTTTCTCACTCTAAGGGATAGCCCAGCTAGTATAGATTTTCCATATTTCCATTTGGGAAGCCCAGAGAAGAGCATGAATACAAAAGCATGGACACGAAAGCTGTGAATCAAATCCAACATGTCTGACATATAGTGAGGACGAGCACATCAAGTCCGAAGTGCTTTGGGTGCAGACCTTTTCCAAGTACATGAATCAAGTATACAGTATAACACAGAGGCAGTGGCCTGACTGCGTATACGCAGTCACCATAGGCCTTGGATTTCCAGATGTACGGCATCTGGTCAGAACTATTGCTCCAAACGGTCTGCTATACAAACAGCTAAATTTGTTCTCCCTGGACTAGGCAAAATTTCCAGTAGGAAAAAAACAAGCAAATTACAGCTACAGGAAACTCAGTTTTATAGTAGTTCTGAATTAGTGGGGTTCTTAACTTACGCACAAGATCGGTTGTTACATTTCTTTATTAGCATTCACCATCTCTACTGTGCACCAGGGAGCAAAGGCTTTTGATGGAAATGGCACTTGCTCTGCTCAGTCTCACACTCTAAATTCCTATACAAAGCACCAATTTGTCACTCAGACTTTTGCTGTGCAAATGCCATAACAAGAACTAAACCACTTCAAATCTAAGTGGCTTTTGCCACCTGAAGTTCTCCATTTCACTTTCTAGATTGGTCTTCAGAGATAGTATTAAGAAGCCCTACAGATTAGTATTGAGGTCCAGAATATAAACATTTCACTTTCTAGATTGGTCTTCAGAGACAAACCAAGATAGTATTAAGAAGCCCTGCAGATTAGTATTTAGGTCCAGAATATAAGATAAGCAGCTAGAGTTCAACGCTGCATTGGAGTTTATTAGCCTTAAATTAACTGTGCTCTAAAATGGGTCTTGGTGTCATCCTATCTTGTGTTACTTAATCCAAATGCTCAGATAGGGCCATCTCTGTGTTCAGAATCATTGCTGTTAGTAAGAGCAATTAACACCTACCTGGAATAGGACCGGGTGGCGGCAGACCTATGGAAATAAACAAACAAGCAAAACGAGTGAGGACAACAGGTAAAGCATGTCATCTCTGTACCTCAAGCTAAACTTAAAAGCATACTTCTGAATAAATTTCACATATTTGAGCACAGACCAGCAGAAAAATTGGTGCTATTAAGCAGTAACTAGCCTACAAATGATATCATTTTCCCAAATGATGATCTCTTTACTTTTATATTGCAATTTTAAATGTTGCTGCTCTCTTACACTGGAGAATTCCTTTTTCCAAGTGTCAACACACAAACAATTGATTTGGCCTTCAGAACAACTGAAGGAGCTGGAGAGGAGAACCTGCTGCAGACATCAGTGTGTCCTTTTGCTCGTTTGTTGTTGGTTGGTTTTTTTTTTTTTAATTTTAAAAAATAATGTCAATCATAACCGCATAGTAAAGTCAGACACCCTGGTCAACAACTGTAAGAACGAGTGAACAATTTATCTTGATTTTGCCAATCACTTTAATGAAAGGCAGTAGGAAAAGCTACCATGGTCCATCACCGAGTACTGTAGTAATAATCCTCCTCAGATTAAAGGCCTTGGTGGTATTTTTTGTTCTGTATCTTCTGCATGTGGAGCCAATGCAAAATATAGGAGTTACTGCATGACATGCTCTTGGCAACTTCTCAGAAGTTTGGCTGCTGCCTACAGGACCAGGGAAAGCCCAGAGCATGGCCTTCACTTCAACCTCGATGCACTATTTAAGCCAGAAGCAACAGGGGTACAGACATGACTCACGTTGGATCAGAAGATGCGCAGACTTAATAGGAAGCGAAGACAGAAAAACGTGTCTTAGGCCATGGCCAGTATGTCTGTAAACTTGCACTGAAAAGGGTCAACAGAAAAATGACCCTATGCCCCCTGGAAAACGCTGCATGAGTACACATATTTGGCCTTTTCAGTTGCAAAGTTCTTTGTTCTCTCCACCAGTATTGCCCTATTTTGCCTGATGCCCAGAAAGAGTACTACTGGCCTCCACGTTGCAGATGCGTTAAGAACCTTTGTGGAAACTAAGTTATTACATGCACAGAAGAGACAGTGAAACTGTTCTGTAACATGGTGCTCAAGACAACAAAGTAGAAGAAAATTAGAAATTTTACCTCCACTATCTCAATAGGTTTCAGGACTCAGTCTGTAGCTGCAGAGGCAAAAGGCGTTCCTGCAGACACATGACTTCTCTTCACAGTGTCTTCTCAAGTGCCAAGTGCTCTTAGCACAATACAAACCCATCTGGTTATCGATAAGAGCACACAAACTTGCCAATGCTGAGGACTGATCACAGCCAATGGGCTAGAAACCCATGGTAAAGACCTCATTTATATTATTTATATTTTGCTTTTAAAATGAAGCACTGCTCTAATGTCTGCACTGGATACTAGACTCTTCTAGGAGCATAAGAATCATCCTGCGGTGGCAGTTGGTACAATAAAATGCACAGAAACAAACACAGAAAGATACAGATCTTGATATTTCAAGGCATAAACCAACCAAGAACTGACCTGGATTAGGAGGAAAGTTGTTTGTTAGAGCTGCTGTTGCAGAATTGCCAATTCCAGCATCACCCTTGAAACATTTGGAATCGGTCATAGCCAGACAGGATCCTGAACTAAACATCCTGCTGATCTGACACAGGATAGCAATTCTTACGTTCTTAGCTTCCTCCACAGATAAACAGGAACCAACTTCTTTACATTTATCAATAAAGCAAATGGATCGGTAGCACCCAAAGGCACCCTCATGGAAACAAAGAGTATTTTTCAAGGAACAGCTGCCATTTTTTAAGTTTTCAAGGGCAAATGTTAAATAGGCTGATGGAGACACTGAACAAAGACCGGCCAGTCTAAGGACCTGTTACCTGATTACTCCACTGTCCCACAGTGTTTAACGATTAAACCTCTGATGTGCTCCAAGCTTGGGACGTCCTAACTTGCAGCCTCAGACTGCCATATATTGCTGTGTGAACACATACCTGGAGGATGCAGGGGAGGTGGAACAGAAGTAACTGGTGGAGGAGGGTGGAGGAAGTGTGGTGGAGGTGGCCCAGCGAGCGGGGGAGGCGGTGGGCCTGCTGGTGGTGCAAACGGCTGTTGCTGAGGTGGCTGTTGGGGCTGTGATGGCTGCTGGGGCTGCTGGGGGGGTTGTGGCTTACTTCCGTGGTCTCCAAGGACCTTAGAAGGCAGAGGAATGAGAAGAGAGCATTTTAATCTCTTTGCTCTTGCAGCTAGAACCTCACTGCGCTGGCACAAAGGAAGCATATCACCAAAACAGGCAGCATTGTGATACCTGGAAAGATCAGGTTATGCTGTACCCAGAGGATAACATCTTTTGGGGAGGAAGGAAGGTTGATCAAAGCAATCAATATGCTTAGCAAGGTATCTTGTCTAACGCAGAACAGCAGCGAGACTTGATTCTAGCTGTAGACACAACTGTGCAAGACAGCTGACATTTCAGTGTTACGAACACCTTTTGTTCATGGGAACTGCCACTGATACAGGCTTTAGATTAAAAGCTGCTGTATTTGAGGGTGACACAATAGTGCTTCCTTTTTTTTTTTTAAACCCAATTTATCTTTCCTGAGAGCAGCAAGAGGCCAAATTCTGCTCTAGATTGTGCCCACACAGGTCAAAGGAAGACCAGATTCACAACTGTCTGACAAAAGCAGGTCACATACTGATGGAATGATCAATATGCAGAGACACCAGAATGACCTGGAAATACAGGTATCAATGCTTGTAAGTGGGAGGAACAACAATCATTTCCCAGCAAATTCTTTATCTTAGGCAAACTCTTTTTTGGGCGATTGTTGGCAAAATTTGGAAAACTGACCAGTAAGAAAATAAACAGATCACAAAAACACACGTAAAAACAAAACCAGGAATTGCATCTAGACAGGGGAAAGGTTCCATATTTGGTGGTTTTTTTTGTGACTTAGGAGCGGTTGGTAGGAGGACTGTGGTTAAGAGAAGAGTTCGCGGCAGGTGGTCCTCAAACCATACATATAGCACCTTCCTTCCTACCTAGAAGCCAACCAGAACATTATGGTCATACACTGGACATGCAAGATCAGAGCTGAGTCCAGTTTTAAACCCCAGGCTTTTATTTCTTATAAGGGACAAGATTCAGTAACACAGGCCCACCCTAAGTCTGAAGTGTGGGCTGCATCTAATGATGCTTAGACTAAATGTTACTTCAAAGTACAAAGAAACACAAGCCCCAAGTAGAAGTCCTCCACTGCAGAACTGGAGATTCCAACCCGACAGTGGAGGAGAAGGGAATAATCCACTTAAAAGCCTCCCAGCTATGTACTCTGAGGAATACTTTGGGAGACCTGATGAGAAAAGGAACTTGGGCCTTACCATTCAGATGGGAAGGCTAGTCTTTAAAGGACAATCCCTAGCTCCTAGCAAGATAAAGCTTTTAACACAGAAGTTAATTCAACCTGCAGAAGGGAACGATACATGCATATGCTTTGACAGGGTTGATATACTACCTACTGCTTTGCAGATAGAAACAGTGACGTGGGAGGTCAGGAATGCACAGACATTTGCTCAGGGTTCACTAGAAGCGCAATAAAATCAGTAATTTGTCAAGACGGCGCCAAACATTTACCTGAATTGGGTTTTCCTCAGAGGCATGCTTATCACGACGTCTTCCTTCTACTCTCCTAATTGTGCCTGCCTGGCCACCGATCACATCAATTGTCCCACCCAACTTCCTGGTACAAAGCAGATGCATTTTTTTAGGCTCAAAGACATTAGAAGGAGCAGTTTTCCCCACTATCAGACAGATTTCTCTCGTACATTCTTTTCCGCCAGGGAAAAATCTCTAGAGGCAGCACTCAAATTGGACAAGAGGTGAATGAGAAGTCCTTTTCCACTTTTGAGCAATTTGAGCTCTGCTTGCAGGGGTGAGTTAGGTCTCTCTGAACACCTAGAAACATGATCCAAAGAATCATATGGGTGTAATAACACAGATTGCACACTTTGGTTCAGAGCTGAAATCCTTTACTCACTCTACAGATTTGAATAATCATTCCCAGATCAGGCTCAGAGAAAGTGGAGAATATTTATCAGGAGAAGCGTTTAATGTTATCAGCCCAGATTTCTCCTGCTTTCTGTCCAATCTTCCAAGTGTTGCTGATACCACTGAAGTTATTTACAAATCAGATTCTCAGACACTTTCTAGGCACCTTCCTGGGGTCTACTCTGTTTCTATTAAAGAAAAAGTTTTGCCACCGCTTTCAATGAAATCAAGGCTAGATCCTTGAACAAAAATATATTAATGTAGCCAAGAAACAGTGCTGTTTATGCATTAGTGGAAATCAGTCACAGAACCTACAATTTTCCATGCTCTTTTATCTCCATACCCAGATCACACTTGGGGGAAGAACATTTTTATAGGAGCTCGTTGTAAGGTCACCACAAGTAAAGGTTTGTGAGAGAGAGAAGCACCCACAACTGAAGTTTAAAGAATCCCTCATCCTATATTCATGCAACAATTGATTTGTGTAAGTGTGGCCTTAGACACATTTTCCTGCAGTTAGGACAGAAAAACATCAGCACTTTTCCAAGTCACACTTGGGGGAAGAACATTTTTATAGGAGCTCGTTGTAAGGTCACCACAAGTAAAGGTTTGTGAGAGAGAGAAGCACCCACAACTGAAGTTTAAAGAATCCCTCATCCTATATTCATGCAACAATTGATTTGTGTAAGTGTGGCCTTAGACACATTTTCCTGCAGTTAGGACAGAAAAACATCAGCACTTTTCCAAGTTAGA
>NW_009228896.1:0-11687 GCF_000690835.1 Fulmarus glacialis | reverse complement strand
AGCAGGAAATTTAGACAAAATGCTGGCTAGTTGGTGAGATAAAGTTCTCTCACTGAAATCTGCTCACTTTTGTTTGGTTTGCGTTTTTTTTATTTTGTGGTTTTTTGGGGTTTTTTGTTTGTTTGTTTTTTTTTTTTTACTTAAACAAAAACCAAACCCAATTCATTGTTAAGCCCATGGTTTTGATGCTGCTGCAGTGTACGAACATACTCGTTCTGGTCCTGACCAAAAGCTCTGCTGCAGGAACAGAATCTCATGTGTCAGTACTTTCAAAACCAGACTGCAAGTTAAAATGGACAGAAATGCTGTAGAGTTACCATAGCATCAGCTTATTTTGCAATGGTGTAGATTTTCGAAAATCTCAGGAGATACACATAACATCTGGAAACAAACCTGACTGATTTGATGACACTATGAAGGGGGACAGAAATGCCAGCGAAGTGCTGAAATGCAAACAGACTAAGTAGAGCTTTAAAGCGTACACTTGAAGCGTATAGTTGGTTCTCTCTCAGACAAAGTGGAAAGTTGGAATGCAAGACTGATTTCTGCAAGACAGGTGTGCAAAAGATGTAATGTGAATAAAGCAATACAAACACCCAGATCCCAAAGTTCTGGCTTTTCTTCATAGATTTGTTTTTCTGAAGCTTTTTATTAAAAATCATCAACCTCATAAGGTCAAAGTGGTTTTCCCAGCAGAGGCTGCCAATCAAAATGACTCAATGTTTTCCTTTGTCCAGCCTTGTGGATCCTCTCTCTCATTGGAGAAAATAACTAATTAGTATGCATCAAGCAGCATAGCGTACAGGTTCAGAAACCAATAGCTCCTCTTATCAGCTGCCAAACATGTAATCCAATTCCACTTCAGGAGGCAAAGATTAACATCGTGGGAGTAAGAATAAGCCAAGTAAGCACAAGCAGCCAGCAATGTAAGCCCTCGAAGCTGAGGTATTTGCCTTGTTTCTCCTTCTCCCAGAGGTGTCCCTTCAGCTGGGATATAGGTTTCCCTCCCTGTGCGGCACTATACTGAGGATATCACCAAGGAGAGGTAAATGGGTAGGTAGGGGTTGCACAACCCTCAGGAGAGCACTGCTGAAGTTAATGAGTGACCACAGTAGCTTCCTGTAAAGTTTAAAAGCTTCTTCTGTTTCAGGTTTGAGGATATTCAGATATGGCCCAGGTGGATCCCAGCTACTCCTATGAAGAACACAGTGCACCCAGGCTGTATGTCTGCATCATCTCTCACCTATTAGGAGGAGGCCCAGCCTTCATGCGTCCTCCCACCAGAGCCAAGAAGTCTGTTTTGAATTCTGTTTTGATGATGTTGTTTTCCACTTCTTTTTCAGCATTTCCTGTTCTTCCTTGCTGAACCTATGGAAGGCAATATATAAGACACAGGTTTAATACCCTTACTTTCAACTGAATGTAGCATCAGAGATTAAATCTCAGCAAAGGAAAAGGGCTCCCTTGAGGAACAATCACAAGGCTCTTGCAAACAAGCAACCTATTCTTCAGTCAAGGCGGCAGACATTTCTGTAAACTAGCTGGCTATTCCAGCCTCAGCCTGCTGTCCGTTGTCTCCTGTTAGAAGTCCAAAAGTTTAATAATTTCATATCCTTTTTCATGTAGTCCTTAAGTCAAGACTGGAAATAGTAATACTTGCTGTATTGACTCTTTGGCTGAAGTTCTGATTAATAGCTGTTGGCCACCTGATGGACTTCTGCAAAGGTTGATGGCCAAAGCAGTCTCCAAACACAAAAGGCAGCCACACAACTGCAACAGTCAACAGCAACAAGCAAAACAGCCATGGATGCCCAGGTCCCCTCTCTACACCTCTCACATCCACAGGATCTTCCAACCAGACATCCTTATAGCTGGGTAGCCTCAAAGTCAATTGAAATTCACTCAAGTCTTACTACTCTAGTGGTTTGAACCTGCCAGGCAGCTGGAACTGTTCATTCCATAGAGAAAAGATTTTTAGCAGAGAGATTTAATCTTTAAAGATACATTTTTGTATTTCGCATCACTGAAAGGAACACAGAACAGTTAGGTAGTAAGGTATCTTCTGCCCTTATACTCTCATCTCTGTGATTACAAAAGCAAGTCCCAGTTTTATTGTAGCCATCTACAGGAGTAACACGTCACCTACCGTGATCTTATTTTCAGTGCTGATGGGAGGAGCAGGATCCAGTCCAAGCTGAAGCCGTCGCTGCTTTTCACAATAAGCTTTCCATGTTTCTTCATTGAATCCATAATTAAAGTAATCAGAAAGATCAGCACCTGACAAAGGGAGTAGAAGTTAACATAGGGATTCTAGCAGACTTGCATTCTCAAATTGTCCTTTAACTACTTAAATGAAGAGTTAAGAAAACAAAAATCTTCTAGAGAGCACAGCTCCATTTCAGAAAGCCACTGCAGAGATGGCTGCATCTTTTGGTGGCAGTGGGACTACAGCCTGAACAGCAGTGGGACCATTTGGGACATAGAATACAGCACGTATGCAGGCTATTAAGAGATGCTTGCAACCACTTATTCACCAACTGGATTTATTCAGACTGGTTTCTTGCAATAGCCCAAATGAGTTGAGTGCTGGGGAGAGCATGGTTCCAGGAATGATGGTTCCAGATACCACCACAGAAATGGGATGGTGCCACAGAATCATTTTCTTGGCAGAGCTAAGCCAACACGTTCCTCTCCTGACCGTCACTGCCTTTGCTGTTTTGAGAAGAGATTCTGGGACTCACCCATTTCGTGAAACAGGGCTGAAGTGGAAGTTTTTTATTGACACGTCTCAGACTACAGAAGTAATTACAGTTCAGTCATGATCCTAACTATTGCCTTCCAAGATTGTTATCTTTGACAGTCTTCTGTTAAATATGCCAATTCAGCACGAGCACTTCTGAGTAAGAGAGGTGGCCACAAACTGCTTGGCAAGAAAACGCAGATGCAGAAGGACAAACATAGCTGCAACTAACTCTGTAAGGCATACCTCACATCAGGAAGCATTACAAGGCATCTCCTAGCCCTGCTGAGGTGTCCCTCAAACGTCCCCCTCGCAAAGGTATTCCTAGACAGACCAATTCTAAAACAAGCAGCTGATACATAAGGGCGAAGAAAAACACTTTGACCATGCAGAGCTTGGATCTGTACAGCAAGGTTTAAGTTTATCTCTTCCTGTTGTACCACAGAAATATGCAAATTTCACCAACACAGACTCAGCAACATGACATTTACATATCTATTTTATCAACCTATATTTCAGCCCTTTATCAGTTCTTCCACACCGTATTTCTTCTTCCTCTCCCTCACTTGAAGAGATACCAACTTGCTGAACAATTAACTATAAAGGATATAAACCTGAAAGGCTGTTGAGTAACAAGCTACTTGCCATCTAAAATAAACTTACAGGCCACACCTCTGCAGACATCTTCCCTCTATTCGTACTTCAACACTGTTTTAAGGCTAGCTGGCTTCATTTTGGTCCAGGAATGTCAGCATGACCACAATGATTTCCATGCTTTATCTCTGAATTTCACTTCATTGTTTTCCTTCAAACTTATTTCTTCCTAGCCCCCTCTTTCTCACTTCACAATCGATGGGAAATCCCCTGCAGAAGAAAGGCTACGTTTTCTATTATGTCTGTACTAGCTACTATTCATTACAGAGTGCTTTGGTGCTGGTTTGATACTATGACACGCTGATGCAGTTATTAGCACTATCATGTACTCTGATGCCCTTCATTTCAGGTGGGCAAGAATATCAAAACCACACCACAGACAACCTTATAATAAAAGCACTACTTACTTAGCATAGCAATATTTCTGAAAGATAAATAAAGTACAGGTGCTGGCAGGGAGAATTATTCTTTCTGAGAAGAGGCAAGTGGATTTTTTGCTTCAGTTAACATTTCATCATAGCATGTTTTATGAGAGTAGCACAGCAAAAATTTGGATCTCTTTGGTTGCCTCATTTACTTTTGCATCAAATTCAGATGAAAAACAGAAGTTTATTTGTAGCATCCTACAGCTGCCACGCAAGAGTCACTTCCAACCAGAAATCTCCCTAATACTAATCAGGAAGACAAAAGAGACCACGTGCATATTAAAACCTGCTGTACAAAGTACTATTCATCTGGACACAGTCTAGATAATATTGTCCAGAAGAAATAAGTGGGGACTGCTGACTCACAGTTATGCACCTAGGGGCAGAATCTGGCAATGAATTAGGCAATACAGCTTTTCTAAAAGAAAAATCCTAGCCTTTCTTGTCAGAATAGACAGTGTTTTCCTTCCTTTTATTCAATTGTGTGCAGCCGGAGAATTCAACACAAAAAGACTGTTTTCCTATCATGATGTGCGCTCACGTGTTAATTCCCACCATCGCTGTCCTCTGCAAGGGGTACTTTCCTGCAGAAGTGTGGACATCCCCAGGACCCAAATGAGAAGGGTGCATGGGGATGACTCCGAGCTTGGCCATGGTGAGACAGAATAAGCAAGCTGCTGCACATGAAGAGGAGACCACACATCATAAACAGCCAAATCTTAATCCTACTCAATTGACTTTAAGGCCAACAAACATTATCATATTGATATCAGTGCAACATTTTCTGGAACTAGGGAATTAATAAAATAGAACTTTAAAAAAAATAGTTGTTCCCTTTAGGGAGTTAAATTAATAAAGTAAATGCAACCCAATTTTAGGTAGAAGCATGGCTTGATCAATCAGTAAATGTCACTGATTGTCTAGACAGGCATAAGAGGCTGAGAAATACACATTGTTCCGACTTCCCTGTTCCCTGGCAGCAATAAATGGACAACAATTACACGTGAAATTAAAGAGAGACAACTAAAACTGTAGAAAATATTTACCACAAGAAACTGTGAGGCCCCACCTGGTTTCCTCCACGGTTTGTCTTCAAAGGAATCTAAATCCACTTCTATAACAGGCAATCCATTTATATTCCCTGCGGCATCTAAGTCAATACCTTTGGGCTGCAACTTGGCTTTAGAGAGAGAGAAACCGTTACTACTTTTAATGCAATGTCTTTAATCCACTAATTTGCTGAGCAAATTACTCCAGTCAAAAATAAAGCGCTACTGTGAATTCATGGCTGGCTTTATAGCATGTAGGTAACCACAATCAACTTTTTAATAAAAATTACTTCAGTCACTCTATAAATAAATAGCCAGGGTATACAGCACTTGCAGTTGAACAGCAGAGAAGCAAATTCAACCCAGATTGGTACTACAGACAAACAGAGTAAATTATTAGAGCATGCATGAAATTTACCCCAAATGAAAAAGAATTCTTTTTCTCCCCAGGCAAAATATTTATTTTTCTTTCCCAAGATACACACATTTTCTCATAACAAGACTTTTTCAGGATCAGTCTTAAGTGGACTGTGTACTAACTAGAGTCAGAAAAAAAATCTGTCGGCTACAAAATCTTCAAGGGGAGTTTGTTCTTATTTTCCTCAATCAGAAGATACGTCATTTGCATAAAGAAATTGATGGAAGGATGCATATGAAGCCCACGAAAGGACAGTCTCATATATGAGGAAGGACATAATCCAAGTCTCAATATACAGTATAAACTAAACTGATTGGTGGGAAAAATTTCATCTACAGAAATATGCATAGGTAATACTCAAGGCCAGAGTTTGTTTCTTTTAGTATCTTACACTGCAAGTAGCTCAGTATACTGACCATAGAGTTAAAGTTCTTCTGCAGGCAATTTAGAATGTTTGGCCCCAGTGCAACAATATAGTTTAGAAATACTCTGGTTTTTTACTATAAAAGTAATAACCAATGTTTTTTTTTTTCTAGTTTAAATAGAATTATAATCAGCTTGTTCAATAATGGGCAATTAAATCACTCCATTGCACCCTGGACCCTCAGACTGTCCTAGGAGCACTTATCTTTAGGAAACGCACTTACTGTTCCTAGTTTAAATAAGATGCACTAATTTTATATCCTTCCAGAGACCAGGATTTGCAGCTACTCCAGCTGTGAGTGCCAGGTTAAGTGAAATATTGCAAAAGGCAAAGGATAAAAATAACAGCAATACCTGAAGCAGATGCTCCATAGCCTCTACCCGTTTTTAAGTTTAGATTCATAGGAGTTCCCCTATATGGAAAAGAATCACTACATTGGTATTTGAACAAATACTTGGTTGAAGATTTTCATGCAAAATATATTCAAGCCCCGACATCCTTCAGAGGATGCTTAGTTCACTTGGGTTTATGCATGCCTCTCTACGATTTTAGTACTCTCAACACCTTAGAAGTGAGATTCATTTGCCACGTAAGTTTCTCCAATCCTACAGAAATGCAGCAAACATACTTACTGACCAAGAACAGAACACAAGAGGATTGTCTCGAACATGAACGGAAAGGTTATTTCAAAGAGTGGTAGTCACCATTCTGCCCAGGAACGTACTTAGTATTTAAATGCAACTGAACAACATGGAAATCATAGCTGCACATAGCTCACAGAATGAGGAGAGAAAGGTAGAAGCAGATTTCGAAAAGGATATCTGCAAAATCTAGTGAGCAGCTAACGGATGGAGCATTGCTATTCAGAGTAATCCATCAGGCTGAAACCACCTCTACAACAAGAGAAGGAAATTATCCATGAAGTGGAAAAATTAGAATATGCTGCAAAGCACATGTAAGTCATTTCCTTAAGAGGAAGGCTGCTAGCAGCAAGCATGCTGTCTTATTATTTTTATTCAATGCAAATTAGGTAGAATTTTAAGTCAGTGACATAATTTCCTGGTTCGCAAATCCAGCCTCACCATTTCTGAATCATGAAAAATCAGACAGCTGAAAATTAGTAAATTCACAGCTTATGCAAATTCTTATCAATACAGATTTTGGTTCTTGAAGTTTTCACAGATGATGAGTTAAATGTAACTTCCGACCTTTGATTTTGCCCGATGAAGCATAGGAATTATTTGATTAATTTTCCAACAGAAGACCCACGAATTATCACTCCTATTTTATAGATGGATTCTCCAACAAGCATTGCAGGACAGAGCTGCCCATCAGCTTCTAATCCCATTCCGGTGTTCTAGCCATTACTCCCATGTCTCCGAGAAGACAGATCAGCTCTCATCCCCACTTTCAATCCCAATCAACCCTTTAGAGCTACCTCAGATCAACAATCGACACCATAATCAGCAATACATACATGTACGATGGTGCTCCCGTTTTAATGTTGCCAATAGTAACTTTCACATCATCATCATCACTGTCGCTATCGCTGTCATCTTCATCATCTTCACCACTTGGAAGGGCCTAGCAACAATAAAAGCACACAGGAGCTCATTAACTCATAAAATTGATAAATTCCCCAGGACAGTAAGCCAAATCTTACAAAGCTTAGATGATGAAGGACTATTAGAATGATTCTGATGTAAAGACATAACTTTCTACTGCACTCCAAGGATATAGAAAGTTGTCTCTGGAGGCAAAACCCATGGAAGTAATCAGCCTTCAACATAAATGGACAACTGCCCACAAAGAAACTGCTATGTCCTTTGAAGAAGTGATCCTACATGAGAACCGGGATAAGATTTCTTAAGGTGGGGAAGGTTTAGCTCGGTTCTAAGAATTTCATTATGTCCCACAGTTCCTCTCCCCTACTCTTTTTGAAAGAGCTAGGGCTTTTCTGACACATCTCCTTCACAGCTCTATGGCATGGCTCCACAAATAAAAATCACCAAAATACATTCACCGGGCTTTACCTAAGAACCTTGGAGCAAATAGTCTCTCACCACAACTTTTGCGATAGGAAGCTGCTGAGGAGCTCGGCTTGGCTTATTCAGCACAATCAGTCCCAAAGTCACTTAACTTTACAGCTGCCGATTCGACTCCAGTGCAGCACCACTGCCGGGGCACAAAAGCAAAGGAAGTCTTCCAGACATCCAGCAGTGCAGTTTTGCAAGATGCATGAGCTGAATTAACACCTCACTGCTACAAAAGGGTATGAGGAAGGTGTTCCTAACCCTCCCTCCTTTTCCAGGGCACACGGGTTTGTCAGAACTCTGCATGAGCCCTCCTGACATACCACAGCGGCAGAAAATAAACCCATCAAAAAGACTAGAGGAAGAGGGGGTGGAGAAGCAAGCAGCCTCCTACTCTTTCAGCACTGAGCTACTTGATTGTATTCTAAGAGGTCTGAGCCTGAATCATGATTCCCAGCACTTTGGACTTTCTATCCCAGCGTTTCCCATATTTTACTGACCCTCAAGAAGTCATACTAAATGTTGAGCTGGAGGTAACATCATGTTCTGCTTTTCCTGCCAGACTGCAGCATCAGAGGCCCTCATTTGCCTCTTCAGTGGGCATAAGCAATACTTAATTAGGGTTCACTACCCACTACACAAGGTAGGCTGAGAAGAGAAGCCTGTTGCTGTATTTAGCATTGGGAATTGACTATCAGTACACTCCTACAGTACAAATGTAATGTATTAGGCAGTACCAGCATCTGTACACTTACATCTTTTTATCCATCAGTATTGAGAAGCACAAAAATAACTATGTCTACCATTTGCAGCGGAACACATACATGTTGTGACATCTCTCGGTCTTCATTGCTGACAGGCCGGTTCTCCTGAGGAGCATCTTGCAAAGGATGAGAAGATTCTGCATGTCTAGTAAATGTGACAGATAAAAGAAAGTGGACAAGCCCAATCTAAAGGTTCACCTATAAACATTTCTAAAGCATTAGTCCAGGTGACTTTCACATAATGGCTTTATTCATGTAGTGTGTTTATTCTGCTGGCAGTTAGCTCAACTATATGACAAAAAATTAATCATCCTTGCTTGGCTTTGTTTTTGTTGGAAAGAATCCATTTAGCTTCCAAAGAGTACCTGACAGACAGCATGGCTGCCTAGCCAAACACCACTCAACACCTAATATATAAGTGGCAGCTATAATATCTTTCAGCTTTGGTTCAGCACAATCACAAGTGATAGGAATAAGACCATAATAAGCAAAACTTCACCTTGTCTTTAAGGATGCTAATAATTATACAGATGCAAGGGCATCTGTCCCATAGAAATTAAGGAAGGAGTGATTTTAGTGTTTCTACAAATAGCTTACATTAATGAGTAGTTAAAATTCAAAGAAGACAAAACAGATAGTTATCCACCCAGTCTTCTCATTCATTACAAATTTGTCCTAATGCAACAATGGTCAAGTTCAGATTTACCTCCATTTAAGGAGTTCGTACAAATGTTAACATTGTTTATTGCATTAGCCAAGCAAGAAATCAAATTGGTATACACATGCTAGAAAAGGGTATGCTAAGTGTTACAAAACTAAAATACAAAGATCTTGTAATGTTGTAGGTAAAACCCAGTAGAACTTCAAAATAATTCTGGCTTTTCAAAAGAGACAATTAGAATAGCCCAGGCCCAGGAAACCCAATTCTCCACCAGTACTTTGTGGGGATGTTGCTATTAATTTAAAACCCTATGTCGGAAAATGAACATACACAAGAGTATCTTCAAAAAGAAACATATGTAACACCTAACAGAATCCAAACACTGGTCAGATTAAAGCCATTTCAGAGGCGGCAGGAAAGGAGATACCAAACAAGTAAGACAAAAGATCACGCTAACGCAACTCAGAAAGCAGTTACTGAGCATAAAAAAAGAACAATTTGAGCAGTTACTGAAGGTCCCATATTAGAAAAGCCCCATATATGAAGAAATTCAACAATCAAGCCAAGATCAAAAAGAAGGGATGAAGCTTCAGCAGCTAACCAAGGAAGCACAGGTCCCATTTTGCCAAGTTCCTGAGGTGACAGCTGAAGATACTTTAAGTTATAAAAGGTAGCCAAGATGTCTAAGGGAAAATCAGCCTCTAAAAGTACTTCAAAGTTGCAGACATAGGCTATTACCTAAGGACCAAAAGATGTACCACTGGAGAAAATCTCACAGATGGCTCCAAAACCTTTTGCATTTTGTTTACCAAATCCAAGCGACTCATAACATTGACCTCAACCCCAGAATTTTCTTAAGAATCCCAGATGACTGAATTAAGGAAGAGTGACAAGTATTACCTTCAGCTTCAAGTCACATGAAGTATCTGTGGGTGTGCATTAAAATTTATGAATTGGAGTTCAAATAAACATTTGCTAAGTATTTTCCCTAACCTGTTCATTCCTGGGAAGCAAACAATCTGACAGGTCCACAGCCATCATCTGCATGCAAAAAAATGTCGCAGCTATTTAATTTCCCCAGAATGCCAACATAACCCTGTGTATTGCTGACGTAACAGCATCCTGCACAGACTGCTGGTACTTAATGCATCCTTTAGGCTAAGGAATGTTAACGGATACTGCATGCCGCACTACACTGATTTCTGCTTCATGGGTAGAGACAAATACTCTAGACAAGCCAGCAATGCATCCCTGGAACTGCAGCCCTCGACAACGTAGCAAACAAAGAGTCATTTTTCTTAAAACACCCCACAGCTCCTCATTTAGGAAGACTCTCATTGTGCAACAAAGAAAAGGGAAAAAAAAAAAGAAGAAAAAAAAAAAAGGAGAGCTAGCATGACCACAAATACTTTTCCTTCACGCATCTTGCAGTTATTGGAGACAGTTGCTGGAAATTCAGATTTTTAATCCTGTTTGTAAAGTAAAATTACATTCAGGTGAAAGTGACAAGGAACAATAGATTTATGCAAGTTAGCAGTAAATTTCTATCTAAACTAAAAGTTGTTCCTTCTCACAAAACTCATTTGATGGTTTTAGGTAACAGTTTACCAAATCTGCCTAAAACTTGTTTTTGAACAAGTTTTCATATTCCCTAAGCACAGGATACTTACTACAGAAGTAGGACAGTATCCGAAACAATCTCAGAAATTCCAGATACTGAATTCACAATGACCTTAAAGGACAATAAATATTAAACGGAACTTTTGAAGCTGCTGAGCACACAGAAGTCCAGTGAAGATCAAGTGTTCTGAAAACCATATTACATTTAAAAACGGCAAACAGACAGTATTTCTGCTGAGAGAAAACTCTGCTGGTGCAAAACACACTGCTACAAATATAGGGGAGTTATGATCAAGGACAGACAATACTTTCCATATAGAGAAAGCAAAACTGATCATTGAGTTGTCCCCAACGCTTTTATCTCAAAGTCTTACCCAAACCACATATTTCATAGATCTCATATAATTTGTTGATTTGATCATGTCAAGATTTTAACCTAGCCTCAAGGTTTTTAGCTTTTCCAGGCTAAAGCACAGGCCACAATTTTACCAATGCCAGGCCAGCACAAAGGCCAATCCTCAAGGCACCATTTTTCCCACGGAATTAAACTTGAAAACAGAACCGATTTAAAACTAATTGGGAAGGGGGGGGAAAAAAAGGGTTACAAGTTAGTTTTAAGTCAAATCAGTTGACTAATCCGGTTCACCTTCCAAATTCATAAATGCTGTGCCAGCCCAAGCGTGGCAGCTAGGATGACCCCATGGGATGGGAAAAGCATAGGCTGCTGCTTCTGGCAACAGCGTTGGTCTGAAACATTCATGAAGCTATGCTTAACATGGCTTGACCTTCTCTGCAGCATATATTGTTATAACGAATAAACAGTCTCTGGACTCACCCAGAAATTGGTCCATCTTCTTGCTTACCAGTGGTGTCATCTGCAATAATAATAATAATAATAA
>NW_009228895.1:39416-39633 GCF_000690835.1 Fulmarus glacialis | reverse complement strand
GCCTGCCAGGTTAAACCACGACACCAGCAAAGGCCAGCTTCAGAACTGACAGACAGCTTGGCTTTAAGCTGCTGATAGTACTCATAAGCATTCATATAAATGGATGAATTTCAGAGTACTGCGAAAGTCTACAGTCAACTTAAAAAGCCTTGGTAGAACTTCGACAAGAGTTAGGAGAGGGAATTTGAATATTTTTTGAAAAAAAGGTCTCATTTCT
>NW_009228895.1:17572-39397 GCF_000690835.1 Fulmarus glacialis | reverse complement strand
CGCTCTTCCCTCAAACAAAACCAGTGATATATAATGCAATAAATTTGTAGATAAAGCCAAACACTAGTGCCTAACACAGATAAAAGAACTATTTTATTACTAAAGTTACCATCATTTAAGCATTTAGAGCATCCTAAATGCAACTAAAGCATAGTAGTAACTGTATAGTAATCACACACAAACAAATGGAAAAATGGAATGGAAAAAACACTGAATAGTTTTTAAAAATGTATTTTTTTAAAAAAAAAAATAAATCACAGTAATACCTGAAAAACAGGTTTCCTTCTTATACTCAAGACAAATTATAGTTTTATTCTCTAATGGAAAGAAAGCCAATCATCTGTATGTTGCAACTGGTTCCGGTTTTGAATTTGCAATGTCCTTCTATCTTTAGTGTTGTATTGTTATAATGTCTCATATGTTACATGGCTTATCAAAACAGTACCCCATGTCTTCATTGCTGATACTATCTTGTAAGTTATCTAAAAATTTTATAGAATAGACCAAACTATGAAAAAAATGGGTGAGAAGTGATGTTTATTGATGCATAATATGCCAAACTTTAGGACTATTAAATTGACTCATGTCAGTCTACTGTGATTAAAAATTGTTGACTGACTTGTAAAATGGACAGCATTTCATAATGCCAGAGAAATATAAATAAATAAGCAGCAGCCATGACTGATTATTTTTAGAAATTGAAATCTCGTTAATGCCTCAGAGATACTGCCATTTTTGTGCACATTGAAGTGACATCCCATGTGGCTCTTAGGTAAACCCAAAACATTTATTGAAAGAAATTTCTGGCTTACCTTAAAATAGAGAAAATGTCTTTATAACATGTTGCAGGTTTCAATACATTTTAAACACTAGTCTGTCTTTTCAGCTAGCACATTTTCTGTGAAGAGTAACATGTTGAACTAATGTTTTGACTGAGAGGCTCTAGAGACAGAGCGATCAAAATGCTCTTAATTGACAATATTTAAAAGAACAAAAACATACTGGAATGATTACAGAGATTACACTCCTGGCTTGCCTGATAAGTTGAATATAACTGCCAATACAGAAGCTGAAAAATAAAAAAGTTTAGACAGTGTCAAAGACATCATCCTCAAGATTTAAGACACCCTCCCCCATGTTTCATAGCTGCCAGCTGAAAGATGCACGAACATCAACATATACCCTTTTGCTCTTTCTTATAGAGGCAGTTTGCAGATAAACTCTCTGAAATCAGTTTCTTTCTTTCCTCTGATTAAGGAAGAAGGCAAAACACACTGTAAAAACTCCAATTATGGAATTCTTCTTTCTATAGTATCTGTAGCTTCTTTATTGCTCTTTCCTTCTTTCCCTCTTCCACTCTTGGTGGAATTCTTTGGTTTCTCAGAGTATCAGAGTATCTTTGGTATCTCCTGTACTCCATTGCTTAATAGGAACTGCACGCTTCAATATCAAATTGTTTAGTGGAGCACATGGTAATGATTTTTATGACTTTTTGGAGGGTTGGGGTTTTTTTTGCAGTAAAACAAATTTCTTTACATTCCATTGATTCCAATGCCATCATGCACCAGAAGAGAGACACGTACTTTTACAAGACTGATGCTTTATAGTTTTAGTTTTTGTGATCACAATACCAGATTAGTCCCCAGATTCTGCAAAGATTCATATGTATGGCCTAATTATTCTACGGTGAGCAGTTTCCATGATTACAGTAGGCAAAATTGGATCTCCATGTGCTTGTTGGATCTTTAAAATGTTACTGCTAATCTGTTTGCAATAGTACACTTTTAGGATATTTATATAGGTTAGATTTTACAAATGTTATCACATACTTCAATTTTCAGAAATATGCCAATATTCCTTAATTAATTAAAATACCATTTTCATATTTAGTAGGAATTGTGACAAAAATAAATGTTTTTGTTGGAATATGTGTATTTCCTACAATGCTAAGAGAATAATTAATACACTCTACAGCAGTGATCTTGAGATCATTTAGCAGTGAACACTAGAGATATACTAAAATAATTTATGTTAAATGTTTTACAAACTCAAGATCAAGTCCTGCAAGGTATTACACTGAGGAGCCCCATAGCATATTCAATTCTTCATTAACTTCACTGAAGCTACAGTAAGTAAGAGTTCACCAACTCTTTACTTCACAACCAAGATTTAAATCATCTGCTTTGAACTGTGTCAACATGATTAATTACATAAAGAACTCATTAGTGGGACCTTTTAAAAATACAGAGATAAATGGAATGAGAATTGGGAATTAAATTCTGCTACTGTTAACAAATTTCACTGTTGTTTCCACATACCATTTACAAATTTGCATTACAGTCGATGGCCATCTAGCAGTTGGATCACTACAGAAATATAGCTAGCAATTTGCTAGCAGACTAAAGATAGACAAAACAACACTTACGTCTTCAGCATACAATTTGGATGTAAAATACTCCTACTGTGGAGATTTATTTTCTGTGCATGAAAAGTATTACAATGTTCTGCAAGTTCTAGGAGTAAACAAGCATCAGTCAATGTAGCTCTGCAAGGATATATATGCAAGGATATATACCTGGCTGCCGAATCAAGAAAAAGACACCTGGGGACCACACCATGCTAAAAAGAAGATATGTAGATACACTCACACAAGTGATTAACTGAAAGAATTTAAGGTAACTTTTCTGTATCTCTGTCAAAGGATCTTATGCAATATAAAATATTTGGGTTTTTTCCATCCTAAAATGTAAGCTCAGACTGCTGGTTTGAGCTACTTACTACCTTCTCTGGTTTTCGTTCGTATAACAAGGGAAAATATTTTTAGAATTCTCCCTCTGCAATTTCTCTGTCTTTCAAGTCCCTCATATTGTGAGATTATCCATAATATACAAAAAAGTGCCTGTTGGGGAAACCACAGAAATCTCTCAGGATTTGCTTTTTTTTATTATTCCTGTCTCATTTCTAGGGTTGAAAGAGAGATCCTGTGATATATTTGTATTTTATTCCCTTGAAAAATTATCTCATTCAATTCTCTAGCCATTCTTATAATGGCTTCTTTTTGACAGAAATAGTAAAACCTTATTTTTAATCCTTTTTGTCTGTCACTAGCTCTTGCAGAATAGTATTGTACTCCATATGCCCTTACCGTACTCCATATGCCCTTACCATTAGAATTTCATCTATATATTTCAGTTTTGATGCTTTTAATAGATGTTAAATAAAGTTAGGTTCAGAGTTTTCAGGTATTATTTTTATTCATACTATACCCTCTTTGTCTATTTTCAGTGTCACTTTAAAATGATTTGATTTCCTTTCTATATATTTATTTTTCATTCTTTCCTGTTTGCATTTTTTCCCTTTGTTCTCAGGATGGGAAATGCAAATTTCGAAATATTTACTGGTTTTGGTTGTGGCCATTTCTTTTGTTTGCTCTCACATGTTTAAATTCACGTAATTTCTTACAACACATTTGCATTGCTGGTACATTTTTTACCCATTTTTTTCCTGCCTGAGTAAGACTGCTACAACATTATCTTATTCCTTGGAGATCAAGAAAAGACCTCTTTTTGCTATAAGAACTGTCTTGGAATAAAATTCATATTTTGAGCTTCTTACATATGCTCTTCCTTTTCAAAGGAATGGGTAGATTAAAAAGTTAAAAGAAAAAGGTTCTGTTCCTTTTCTCTCTTTGTAATTTTGGCTTCAAAAAATTATTGCTGAATACCAAGGTTCTTTAAAGTTGCCTGTACTGAAGAGGAGAAGAATGTGATTGACAACTTTATTCCTCAAACACAATGGCCCTTTCTACTGCCACAGTAGAGCAGATTCTCTGTGGTCTGTGCAGATCTTTCTTGAGAATTGATGGGGACAGTAAAGTGAACTACTACTTTCATTACATTGCACTTCAAATGCAAGATGTATTTCTTCAGCTGCATCTTCTCTAATATAAACATAAACCTAAATTTACTTGTGCATTTCTACAGAAAGTAGCACATCACACACATGCTTGCAAGATAACCAGTGACAAAACAGCAAGACAGACTGCTCTTTTTGGCATAAGTACAGGCTAATACAAACGTAAATGCTTGTGAAATTGGTTTAGTGCTATTGGTCTTTGGAAAATGTTCTGACTGTTTCCCTATCAGAAAGGCACAGAAAAATTTCCATTAATTCAAAAAACATTAAATAAATTTTTTCAAGGGAAATAATTGACTGATGAGGCAGGAATTATATATATTTGTTTTACAGGAAGAGAAGAAAATTTGTTTAGGATGATCTAAGGAGATAGAAATAGTCATTTAGATTAAGTCATTAAGTCATCCCATATGAAACATTCTCTAAAAAACACAGAAAAACAAGGATCCCCCTCAAACATTGTTTTATTGTTTCCATTGCAACTAAACCTGACTGACCAATCAGGCTTGAGTATCTGTTGCCCACTTTACACAGATATAACAAAAAGGATAAAAAGTTTACAATATTACAGACCATTCCAATTTAAATGGAATAACTGAGGAGTGTGACTTTTGATACTGTGGCTTACCCTGTTTTTCAGATGAAAGCATGCAAATCAGTTTGGGGTACTTATTACCTCTTCTCTCTGCTTGATATAAATGGGATTTAAGTATTTCTTTAAATTCTTTGTTGAACATGCAATTATATATTCTTTTTTTTAAACATACAGGGGAAAAAAGAAAAGGAAAAGGCATCTACACAAAGTTTCTTTATCAAAATGAGTGTTAATTCACAACTAGTTATACACAATAGGAGATAGATGAAACAGCTAAATGATACAGTGATCAGTAAGATGATTCAATTGTATTTTTATAAGTAGATCCCCTTTTCCATGCTTCCAAAGCATTGGAGCCCAAGGTTATCTTATCAATGTATACAAATACCTGAAGGGTAGGTGTAAAGAGGACAGAGCCAGGCTCTTTGCAGTGGTGCCCAGTGACAGGACCAGAGGCAATGGGCACTAACTGAAACACCGGAGGTTCCCTCTGAACATCAGGAAACACTTTGTTACTGTGAGGGTGACCAGCACTGGCACAGGTTGCCCAGAAAGGTGGTGGAGTCTCCATCCTTGAAGATATTCAAAAACTGTCTGTACATGGTCTTGGTGGCCCAGCTCTAGGTGGCCCTGCTTGAGCAGTGGGGTTGGACCAGATGACCTCTAGAGGTCCCTGTCAACCTCAACCCTTCTGTGATTCTGAGATTCTGTTCCTTTGATCTACAACACATTATTTCTGTTTGTCACAAAGATGATCCACTCTAATCAGTCTTAAAGTTCTATTTATTTAACGAATTTCAGTCATCAGCACATTAAAGACTATACTCTTCTGGGATAGTCCCAGTGGCTGTGGTGTGATCTGTGTCTGTTTCCACAACTTGTTCTGATACGATCTTCCCTCTTTCCCAAATATGTGAGGCAAAAACTTCAGCAAGTATTCCACCGAGTACTGGTAACCGCTACCACTTCCTGCCACTCCTCAACTCTTTTTTTTTTCACTGCATGTGCACATCACTGTTCCTATCCAGTCTTTATTCCTTGTCTTTCTTCCTCCATTTCCAGCAGTGCTTACCCATCGGTTTCCCTGTAAAATGCTACTCCCTTCTCTCTTTCATCTCAGGTCACTTGCACATAACAGGAAAACCTGAAATTTAATCAAATTAGTGCACCAGTTCCCATACTCTAGGTGAAATGCCAATACAGAAGTTATTTTACAGTGGGCATTTGTCAACATTTCTTGCATGCACTATTAAGTAATGCAATATTTACTGCACTGGGGCAAGGAGGGCACAGACAAACAAGGCACTTCCTTAAAGCCTGGGTAAGTGAAGCATAAGCTTGAACATGAACATTAGAGGCGAAACCCTAATTGTGAGCTTATTCTCCATATTCTCCTCTCTGCCCTACTGACCTGATATTAAGAAACTCCAGCAAAAAGTTCTGAGAAAGAGAGATGCTCTCACAGTTTCAGTTTTGTTTCAAGGTGCAGATATTTCCCAGCGTCTCTTCTCAGGACTGCTACTGACTCCCTTGTACCTAACTGCCAGTGAAGTTGTCAGTTACCTTTTAATCTTTAAATATAATCCACAATCTTTTTCATACTTTCTGTATACAATTTGATTGATTTTAAATATTTTAAATATACTTCTATGGCTACTACACTGTGACAGAACAAGGACAGTATACAAGCAATAAACTTAAACAAGACATAGGGTGGATTGTTAAAAAGGGATTGCTTATTCACAAAATCTCCAATTGCAAACATTCCTTCTCATCCAGCTCTTGAACAATTCACAGGGTCTGAATTTCACACGATCTGAAAGGAAGCACTGGTTCTTTAGGAAAGCTACCCTGTCTTCTAACAGATGGTTAAAATACTTTAACAAGCAAAAAGCCCTTACAGTGAAGAAAGCACAGAAAAGCAAAAAGAACACAGAGATTTCAGGCACTAAAGAAGTCAACCATATTCCGTATTTTAGTGATGCTGCTGTAATGACTGTAGGTGGAAAAGCTGAAACCCATGGGCACAAGCTAGTAAACAAAAGCACAATAGGAAAAATAAACAAATTATAACTAGTGCAAACAGATAATGAAATGCACCTTGAATTGCATACTCTGAGCACGCTGTGGCTGCTTTGTAGATCTGCATTGTCACAATCCAATAGGAACCATTAGATCTCCTAATCTGACCTGCTGTAAACTGCAGGCCCGTGAGTGTAGGACGAAGCACATGAGACTGAACTGTAAAAGAGAGCAGAAAAGGGGAGAGCCCTGGGCTCTACCAGGATCTTGAGAAGTTCATGGCAGAGGCAATTGATTAGATATGCTTGGGCGACCCACAAGAGCAATCCATATCCTGGGCTGAAGAACACAACTATTTATCACTCCCTCAAGGCTTCTCACACAAGATGAGATGAAATAAAATTATCTTTGCTTTCTAACTGTAAATCTGCTTATTAGCATGATCCTGGCTGTATAAGAAAGATACATCAGTCAGATATACATAAATAGAGGATTTTCCGTGCCACTTCAGAGTAGTGGACCAACCCTATTCCATGTCCGGTATTCAGTCCAAGATAAACCAGAGAAAGTCTTGGGGAAAATATGTATCCATGATCAGAAAAAATGTCTTTCATTGGTGGTGCTTTGGAAACTAATCCTCCCTGAATCCAGCAAATAACTAGCTAACGCCCTGGAGCCTTGACATGTGATTATGGTGTTCTTATCTAAAGAGAGTTGGAAGTGTTTTGGTGAGCATGTGGAGGCAGAATGGAGTGATCCTGTTTTCACCTGGGCTTTTGAAGAATGATTAGGGTAACTCAGATATTGGGAAGTTCTAAGGCTAGAAGGATAACCAGCACTACCCAATCCAACCATCTGCACCATTCAATCTGACAAGCCTTTTCAGAAATAAAAAGGAAAAACACAGGGGGAAAAAAAAAAAACCAAAAAAACCCACAACAACCAAAAAAAGGAAACAAACACACAAACAAGAAAAAACAGGAAAAAAAACCCCAAACCAACAGAACACAAAAAAAATGGATTAAAACTTCTCTTTTTGACACATACTTCATCTTTACAATAGTAATATGCTTTCTATTTTTCCTATGTTTATTAATTGAGCTTCATTAATTATCCTGACAGCTAGAATGCATATGCTAGTAAAATTGACAACTTTAAATTAAGCATATTGTTAAACTTTTGTCAACAAGGCTGAAAAAACCCCTAATTTTCAGCTATCTTTTCTATCAATATTGTACCTATATCTAAAGATCATGCTGGAATAAATTGAACTCTTCAACTCTCATTTCAGAAGACTTACTTTTCTCATCTTGGATAATTCTTTTGCCTTCTTTTTAGAAGTGCTGGGTAGCTCTCTTCACATCTTTTTGGCAATAAAACCATCTGAGCTATACACAGTATTTTAATAGTGGCGTTTCTAGGCATGCATAGACATAAGATCACTTTCTCTTTTCTTTTCTTTGGTCCCATTCCTACACATTCAAGGGCCAATTCAGTCTTTTTTGCCATAGTGGAGTAGTGAAAATTCTTTTTGAGGCAATTTTCTGTGATGATTCATTAGCAGTTATCTGAGAGAGTATTTTCAGAAAAAGGTCTGCCATCATAAGGGAAAACTGGATCATAAAAGAACTTAATTTTGCAGTATTAAAATTCCTTCTGTTGGATCGATCTACTTTCATTAGAAGATAGATTAGAGGCTCACTCTGTAAGCTGTGTCTTGCCTTCCTCATAATTTACTATATAACCAATATATATTTCACCTGCATACTATCCCAGCATTTGTTTGACCTGCAAACTACCAATACAAGATTATGGACAAACCTTAATTATTTAAACTTCTAATAAAAGTTATAAATTTGCCTTGATTCCTAGGTAGATTTTCTTCTTTTCCCTCAGGTAGTCCTGAAGTCATCCCTTTAATGAAAAGCTTTTACCACTTCATTTTTGAATCTGCCTAATATGAGACAATAACTCTATATAAAACAAGGTTGCTTGAACCACAGTATTGCTGGTAAAGCAAATAATTTAGACAATTTGAGTATGCTGAATCAACTCACACACATATATTAATCAGATGTTTGACACGGTTAGCAGAAAGTCTTGTTTATGAAGACTTAATTCTATACAACTATGGTGGGTTCACACCAATTACATACAGCATTTTCTAAACTGTAGTATGACACATAAATGTTTTCCTGGGATTTGCATCAGGCTAACTAGTCTATACAGATCCTAAAGCTTTATCCCTTTCTATACTCTCCCATCTTTTACTTTTAAGTATTCAGCTTTGTTCAAAAAATTAATACTAGCAGTTTAACAACTTTCAAAACACTCTTGAGAGACATGTCATCTTAAGTTTCTCATGGGCTCCTGTACTGAATACCTTTAATTTTAGCTGGTGTTACTTCATGTTCTCCTTCATTACAGATGAAATTTTTCAGTCATATGAGAAAGAGGAGGCCTGTGCTTCTTTTTACATATGTTTCTGCCTAAAAGCATGAGCAAGGGGAATAGTCTACATCTGACTACTCAGTCTACATAACATTTACAGAATCAGAGCAGACTCTGGGTTTCCTTGGTTTATCCTGTGTCAGTGTAGTAAGGCAAAATTTAATCTTGGCCTTAAGGCAGGGAACAAGACTAGCTGTCAGTACAGAGACGAAATAAGCATTTCTAAGTGGGAGTCAGTTTGTCTTCTCCTGTTTGAAGAAGACTGCTATAAAAATATCCTAGTCCAATATATTTCTGTTCCAAGAATACATGGCACAATTTTTAAAAAGAGCCATCATACGAAGTTGAGAACACAGTTTTATACAAATTTAAGTAGGCAACCAAACAATGCAATTAGCATATACAGTTAGGATAAATTTTATGAATGGCACATCTGTTTTCAAAATGTGTTCACACTTTGAATGTGGAAATTACGAAATTGAAATCTCCATATGTATAAATGCTACATTTAGGTAAAACATATTTTGATCCAGAATTCACTTTATAGAGTCTTTCTTCCATAGGCTCCTGAAGTTAATGCAAAAGGTGTAAGAAAAAATGTAAGAAGCTGAAATGAAATTTACTGAAGTCAAGAGACTATACCCTGTGCTAGTAAGAGAAAGAAAAATATTTTTAATATGAAGAGTTCTGTCATTTTTGCAGTAGAATTCAATCCATTCTTCAGTCAATTAAACGATGTTTAAAGGTAGGATACGCAGTAATTTTAAAATTATAATTAAGTTCCACATAATAAATATTGTATGTACCACTTTTGAAAGAAATTAAGTATGAAAATATGTACTATAGCTACAAAAGCACTACAAAATTGGGATGTATCTGACTGAACTATCAGGGTTTCTCTTCTCCCTATTCAACTCCTATAGGCCAATTTCTGCCTGCAAAATACAAAGCAGCCAAATCCAAATGGTGATACATGGCAGACATCTCAAGAAGAGTGCTGGCTTACATATTCCTAAGTACAGGCTCAGTTGTTAGAGAAACTCAAACTTTAAAAAAAAGTACATACGTACTTGGATTTTAGCCACAGTTCTATTTTATTCCAGCACTTCATAAGACACGTTAGTCCCTTCCTGTAATTTATTTTCTTGATACTCTCTCACATTTTAGCTTCAGATTTCTTAACTTCTTGATTTTCTGTGTCTTGCAGGAATAAATACTTTCAGGCCCATTTGGTTGTATTCGGTTTATTCCATATGGTGAGAATTACACCATCAGTTGGGAGAATGGTGTGGGTTTCTAATACTAACTGTTCAGTGGCTTGTGAGATTTCTTTTGGTAGATTCAACTTTGATTTTTATGATCTGAAATGTCTTTACCTTTCATAACTCTTCTGTGCCAGCCTTTTATTTAAGAACAGAAAACACAGTGATACTAGATGACTTTTTAGGGCCCTTTAAACCCTATGGTTTTTCATTGTACCAATCTAGTGGCTGAACATTTATTATTACTATTAATGTGAAAAAGCAATAGAGGGCAGGCTAATTACCTCTCAGCACAGATAAAGGTGGTTGTTATATATTGCTAAGTACCAGATGGTAGCTGGCTTTTATGTTTGTAGACAAGTGAGAAGTTATTAGCAGCCCTGGTTCCCTAGACAGCACAAGGCCTGTCTATCACTGCAGTGTCTAGCTTCATACAAGCAATGACACTAGGATTCAAACTTTCCTATTTAGGTGGAAAAGAGAAAAGATATGATGAAATCTCCATAAACCCTGCAGAGTGCTTTAACTAAACTGTTCTGACCCAAGCAGAAAGGGACATCTTGCTGGACAGTGACTTCAGGATGAAGAAAAAAAGAAAAAAAAAGAAAAAGAGAAAGATTAAGTTCTTACCACAGTAACACAGTCCTTCCAATGCTGTACTTCCCTGTTTAAAAATTATGGCTGCCACTACTTTCTCATTTTTCTGAAATGTGCCGAAGAGAAATACATTGTAAAAGGATGAGGGTCCAAATATCGTAATATTGCACACATTGCAGCGGTGTGATAAAACCAATGGGCCTTCGTCGTATCTCAGATGTGAATCTGTACCCTACAAGCCCAGTTTGCTTCCTATCATTCCTAATGTAAGTTTATTCCTTCCCTTCCTCTCCCAAATTCCTGTACACTCTCTCTTCTGCTATCTTGGAAATGTAGGAAGTGGTGAGGAAGAAGTATAATACATCATCTCAAAGCAAAAACTGCTGCTAATATAACAGCAGTAAACACATGGTAATTCGGAAAAAGACTTGAGTGTGCTGTTTTTAATTATACTACTCTGGATTGATTCGGATTGTGTTCTAAGTCAAAAAAAATGCTAAATAATAGTGCACAGGATCTTGGGTTTTGATCAGTTAGTTACTAACATGACAAAGGAAGGGTTTTGTTTGAAAAGGATTTTGATGACAGCACAATGCAATTGCTATTCCCACTTTCGTCTTATGAAGCAATTTCTAACAGCCTAGCAGATACTCCCTTGGAAACAATCAAAAGTAAAGTGCAGCCAAAGTAAATATGATTTTAGAAATAAATCCAAACAGAATAATGTCCATCTTTTATGCATTCATTTAATCAAAAACCAATGCATTATCTAATGCTCATACTACTTATAGACTTACTTATAGAAACTGTAAAATCTGCCTAAGTTGTGGCTAAATATTGCACTGGTGGAGACATCAAAAAATAAAAACAAAAGACCAAAGACTATCAAAGCACTGAAGCTCAGCTAAACAGCACTAATTCAAAGTTAAAGAAAACGATACAGCATATAATCCCAATTATCCAGAGGTCTAGAAGGACATAAGAAAACTTCAGATAATTGGAGAAGCCAGCTGGCAGACCTTTAAGTCCCCTGATCCCAAACACAGAGTTCACACTTGCTAACAGCCTCTCCTTCTGCTAGGTTGCCAAGGCTCAGTGAAAGGAGTTGCATTCGGTTGCGGAGTGCATGCCTTGAAAGAAGGATCAAATTCAGATGTAATGACTTGAGCACATAAACTTCTCTATGCTCATGTCTGACTAGTCCAGCTTTATGTTATGGAGTAAGCCACGAAGAACAGATCTGCTTCCTACAGCTTCTTAACATCCTGAAGATTAGGAATTTGAAGAGGAGAGCAAATGAGAGAGTTTAGGAAAGCAAGACAATGGCAAGGAATTACAGCCAAAATTATAGCGTTATTTAAGTCAATGTTATTTCTGACACAAACTCTAGTGGAATTGAGATTCCATTCCATTCATTTGGCTATCATGGCCAAAACTGATTAACACAATTAGATATTTACACAAATCTCCCAATTTGCCAAATAGCCACTGACATTGAACACATCTGTCGTGTATGTACATGATATGTACACGATCCCAATTTCCATGAGGTATCATCTTTACAGTCCTCTGTGTACCTGCATTTGAACAAGACTCCTCCAGCCTATGAAGCTTTGCCTGTTCTATTTGGTACACAGGGAACAAGAAGACAGAGGAGCACAGGAAGGTGAAGCAAATGCCCTAAGGTCAAAAAGAAAACCTAAGAAAAGCCTGTTCTAGCAGTCCCTCAGCTAGCTCACTAGCTGCCAGCTGTCCAGTTTTTAGTAGAGACTGCTCAGAACCTCCCAAGACAAACGGCTGCAGAAATGTTGACTTAGACTTTAAAGTTTTCTTAAAGTATAACCAGCCCCAAGTACTAACTTTCTGTTACTTTGGGTAAATGTCTTCTGTATTTCAACAGTGCCAGGCCCCTGCTAAAGAACAGAATTCTGCAGGCAAAGGTTTTTCCCCTCCCGGAGGAAAGCTGGGGCTTTAGTGTTCCTCGGGTACTATCCAGAATCAATTTCACTTAAGCTTCTCTTGCTATCTTTGTCTGATAACTTTTGATTTTTAGCTGAGTAAAAAAAAAAAAAAAACCCAAAAAACCCGAAAGTCAAACAAAACGTGGTTGATAGCCATGCAAGTTATTTCATGTCACTAAATTAGGAAGTGGCTTTTAAACCTTATGAATTTATAGTATAAAAATACAAGATGTCTACCTAGGTTGCTATATGCACGTTCAGTAAACGAAATAGCAAAACATGCTGATCTGTGCCACTCAGTGATGTAAAATGTTGAGCAAAAAATTCTCCCCTTCACATGATAAAGATGCATCCCCTATGCTTTAGTACAGTCATGGTGCAGCTGAGGAGACCAGCTACATATGACAGCTGGGATTGAGGATTTAGAGAAGGCTGCTGAACTGTGTTGGGAATAAATGGGCTGCCAGTGTTTAGCTCTGAGGTAGAAGTTGGAGGCTAAAATCCCGATAGCTCCTTCCTAAATTATCTTGACCAGTAAATGTACATCTGCATACAAAACCTCAAACATGAGAAAATGAAGAATAAAGTTATATCATATTACCCAGGTTTGCTCCCAAACACTCGTGAGATCAACACCAGACAACTGCCACATTCTTTCCCAAGAGGATAGCAGACTTCAGCAAATCTATCAAATCTCTGTTCCCTTCACAAAATTTTTTTCTCAAAGCTACTGAAAACCACAGATTATGCCTGAATAATGTGATTTTGGAAAGAGTTCAAAAAAATTAATAGAATTTTCTAAGTATCCAAGCCTGAAAAATTACAAGAATATTCTTCCATCCTTTTGCTATTTTCTTCTGATTTTTCTAGTCCTGAAGTTGTTAGAAATGTCCCATTTGATGTATCTGATGTGAGGAAAATACCCAGTACACTTAGGTACAACTAATATTCAGAAGTACCACTGCCAGAGGATAAGTATCGGACCATAAAAAACAGCATGTGGAAGCTGTGATGTTTCTGCTTGCACAGAAACTTCTTCACTGGACTAAGCCTGTTTCTGCTATCTTTGGGGAGAGCTGAAACTTAACCTGTGCAAAATACTGGAGAAGACTACTTTAGTTTATTTAACGGTGAACATCAAATACATTTTAATATGCAAACTGTCTAAATCAAACTAGAAGCAACAATCTTTTTCTTCCTGCATGACCAGGTGTTAAGTGAATGTTAAGTGAATTAAATGCATAATTTATTAAATGGTCTCTCTAAGCACTGAAATCTGTCAGAATTTAAACAGGTTCAGTTTGCCATCATTATTTTGGAAGGAGATTACAGAGGTTAATTTTAATTATTTTCTTCCTTTTTCTGTTCAACACTGTCCACAGGATCATTTTTACAGCCATTGTTCAGCTGCTCTTTTATAAGCGAAACTGAAGTGTGTTTTATTCCCAAGACCTGATCCAGGTTTTGCAAGTCCTACTTCAGAAGTGCTCAAGGAAAGCGTTCCCAAAACACTCTGTGGGCATCACGTATTGATTGTCTCATTGATAAGTGGCTACGTATTGAAGACTGAGGTTCAAAATTTATCTTACTCTATTTGATCCTGAAAAGCAAATGATAGTCTCTGACTCTGACAAGTCAAAGAAGGTAACTTTAATAGAACAACTCTTGCAAGCAATAGGTTTCACACTAAGCCCTACTGACACTGACAGCAGTAACATTCAAATAAATGTAAAGACAATATAACGCACTGAGCTGCAAATTGTTTTGATTAAACAACTCTTACAGGAGACAAATACTGCTCTCACTGTTGGCAAGAAAATTAAGACAAATGTTTATTACTGGTTTTAACTTCTCTGAGACTCCTTTGGTCTTGCTGTCACGTACGTAGACCCTTGCTGATGCTTGCCCTTGTGGAAGCACCTGCTTTCCCAGAGAGGACTCCCTGCAGATCTGGGGGTCAGCAGCTGGCAAGAGGAAAAGAAGGGAAACACACTAGTTCAATACACTCCCTGGTGTCCCTCTGGGGGGCCTTCCAGGAGGGCTGACATTGCCTTCCCTTGCTGAAGTCCCAGTCTTTCTGCTGTTGGCCTTTTGCCACCTTATCTGTTAGTAAGCAAAATGGTGAGCTCAGATCATTGATCTGTTTTCTAATGTCTCAAAGAAGGCAATAGATTTTTGACACTTAATACAGATGGTGAAAACAGGCACCTGGTTTGAACTTAACTCTTATGTTTCTTAGTGCAAGCTCTAGCTTTAAAGGATATGCACACATCCATACACCATTCTTGCTGAAGAATAAGAGAATCCCATTCACATTTCAAGATAAAACTATTCTATATAAGAAGAATGTATGTGAAGAGGACTCTCAAATGCAAGCTTAATATTGGGTGTAGAGCTGACAGATTACAGAGTTCAGTTTTCCTCAGCACTTTTTAAAGAAAAGGACTTAAAGGTTTAAAGAAACCCAGAGCAGAGGAAGGAGGACCACAGGCTGAGGAAGCTGCCTTCAGGTGGTCTTTCTTTCTTTCTTTGGGCTTATATACAGCCTTCTTCCATTGCCTGGCAACACTCTTAACTATGCTTATTACTGGGACAGAGTCAGCTCTGCAGACTTGGTCAAAAACTGTGTGGAGAGTACTGCTGCTTGCAACATCTGCACGCTCCTCTGAAGCTCTATAAATCCTCTCAGGCAAAGCCCCCAGCTTCCCAGATGAAGGAGTGAAGCTTGAGGGTGAGCGGTTCTTATGACTGAGGCCACGTTAACTTGCTTTGCCATTTAGAAGAACCACATATTCTGCCCCCCTTACAAAAAGCCTACCTTTAATGTTTTGCTCTTCCTAATACGATGAGAATAAAATTTGAAATTTCTTACCACATTGTTATTATATTCAAAAAAGTTGTACAAGAATTAACGATTAAGAGGAGGTGAAAGATTTTCCTTTTTTTTTTTTTTTTCCCCCAAAGAGATGCAAAGACACTGAAGTTTATACTGGATTCAACAACGTATTTTAAGGTCAAAAAGAATAACTAGAAGGTCACATTTACCCACTGACAGCCCAAGGCAGCATTAAAAATGTGCCAGTCAAACAGAATGATGACAATGTTCTCATTATGCCCCAAATAAGACAAAACTAACTTCTGTAACCACAATATAACTCTTTTCTCCTCCACGCCTACACTTTATAAACACCAAGACGTTATCTGGCATTTTGCTGGGAGGGAGATTTTCTTTCTTCTGAGTATGGTAGGAAAACAGGGCTGTGGGATTTCTCCTTCTGTTGTTAAAAAGGGAAATATACAAGACTTTAAAAGGGCATTTAGTAAAAAACCAACAACCTTCACACCTGAAGATGAAAGCATCTTGGTTTTATCACACCTTGTCAATTACATAGAAAGAGCAAAACAATATCACCAGGTTATATTCAGTTGGCTAATATCTAATCAAGTATTTTTTGTGTGTGTGTACATATGTGTGTGTGTCTTTAAGGACATAAAATAAAAAAATTATTGTTATGAAGTGGTTTTTCATTTAGGCAAATTGTAACTATTTCTCTCCTGTTCAATTCCTTTAAAGAGGACAACATCATATCCTCTGACTCCTGTAGATCAAATTCAAGCAATTTTTTTTTAATGGCTGGAATAACACTTGACCAACGAAGTACATGTATTAGCTCGTACCTATAAACAGCCATACATACAAAATCAAATGCCTTCCCTTTCTCCCACAAAATGTAACATTTACACAGGGCCCAATCCAATCTCAAAAAAGGCCAAAGAGACTCTTCCTTCTTTTTCTTTTTTCTGCTAAGCAATTTTATGTTGTTAGGCATACGACTCTACCACTATTTTCACATTTATGCTCTAAATGTAGGCAAATGCTGTTACAGTGTTTAATTAGAACCACAGTTGTAAAGGACTGGAGTATCCAAAAGTACTATTACTTTTACAGCCGGGGGCTACTAAAGCTTTTAACAAAGCTTCTGACTACCCTTATTCTGCATTTCTTTGTGAGAAACTGACTTGCAGGAATCACGTCTTTGCCTCTCTCTTCTGCTCATTCATGCTATTGTGCCAGAGTTTATTCGGGTCAGTACCTGACGATGGAGTGGGAGTCACGGTACCGGAGTAATGATGAGTCCCAATGTGGGTATGGTCATTCTCCTTTATTACAGCTTATAGCAGCACTTATATAGCCCCCAACTTTATACATGCGCCTCGTGTGAGATAATGATTGGTTACATGCAATTGTTCACGCGCTTGTAACTCAGCTATGATTTGTGCTAGCCTTCTGTCCACGCGCCTAAAGCTTATTCTTTATTGGAAACTACAATTTGCGTAAGCAACCTATTACACGCCTGCTTCAGGATACAATTCTGCTTTTACTTGATTGCTTCAGCGGCATTGTTTCTCATTTCTTATTGTCAAGGACAGACCAAGGTTGAGAGTTTGCAAAGTCAGGAGATCATGTCCCTATTGTTCACAGCATGGGTTGCTCAGAGACATTAAATCATGTCCCTTTTCTGTTAACCATTCCTCCACACTATTCCACTGTTCCTTTCTTCTGTCGCGAATAAGTGGTTTAGAGGCCACTCAAAGAATCACTGTCGAAGTCATTAGCAGAAAGTGATTTTAATAGAAATTAATAAAAGCGCAACTTAGCGGAGTTCGATGGCAAGATTCGCTCTATCACTTACTACACGGATGAAGCATACAAAGGAAAAGAGCATGGGAAACCGAGGAGTCCTTGGCTGGGGTAAACTCTACTTAGCAAAAACTAAAACATCAGCATGTTACCACCATTATTCTCATACTAAATCCAAAACACAGCACTACCACCTATTAGCAAGAAAACTAACTCTATCCCAGCTGAAACCAGGGTATCATGTTAGAATTGAGTTGGGATGATTTATACAGAGGCCGAGAACGAAAAGATTAAGGGACACCCTCCCATTGAGTCATGAGGTTCAGAGAAGACCCAGTTGGATCCAATCTTAGTCTCAGACTTGGGCAACAGTATATGTCTAAAGATTACGTGTTTAGCAGCAGTCTAAGGTTCATTCACAACCTTAAAATAGATCATAAGATTTTAGCAGACTATATTTGCTAGCAGGTACTTCCATCAATACACACACACACATGCACACGGATGCAAAAATGGGTAAATATACAAAGATATACCTGTTAAAAATCCCCCTCGAGTTCAGTGAAATACTCACGTAAAATGTCTTGGTATTTCTCAATGGGCAAAGGGTTGAACCTCGAAGAGTATTGCAGCCCAGGTCCTGTGCCAGCCGGTGACAGTCCTCCAAATATCGCAAACTCGAGAGATTGCAAACTCTGAGGAGCGTTTCACTCAGAGGGAGATGCTGGGCGCAACCCGCTGCGGTCCAGGAGAGCTCAAAGGGTCTCACTTAGGACCACCATTTATAGGCGCTCAAGATTATTGACTTTAGTCATTTGTAAATTTCCCTCTTGGCCACAGACCAAGGCGGTAATGACTAAAATTCTGAAGGTTTCAGTGTTGTTACAATTGAGCTACAACTCAGATAAGATGGCACCTGGGCCAGGCAGTGGGAGTACGTTCCCAGTCTCAGTCATGCAGAGTTTCTGATATGGTCAAGGAGCGTTCATCCGTCAGACTCAGTACACCAAGGTTGAGGTTCCATGGGAATTTCTGAGATCAACAAGTGGCCCAGGAGAAGCGGGGGAATGCATCACCAGAACCCCCTTCATGCCTGTAAGTGTAGTCTAGGTTTCTAAAACACTAAGCCTATCATAATGTTTTTCAAATAAGTTTAACAATCTTTTGACACTTAGTGGAACTATGATACTCTTCTGATATCACTATTATGAAAATTCAAATGGTATTATTCATTACTACTAAGAGCTTCTTCCTGAAATTGAGTAACTTTACAAGTATTTTCCAGTTTGAAAAAGGAATGCTGATTCACAATAGGCTTTAGATATTAGCAGTCTACTTCCAAGATGAATAAGAATATCAAATTAAAAATGAACCCTGTCTACCAGTCTAATTAAACAAATCATGCTTGCTGACTTTGCTCTCCACTCCAGAGCAGACCACAGTTGTTTTGCTTAATTTCACTACTAGCAGCTACCCTTACATATCCTGAATAATACCACTTCAGTAAGATTGTCCCCAGCACACCACACCATGCTCTGATATCAGCTCCATCAAATAACTCGATAAAGTACAAAATAATTCAACTACATTTACAGATTCTTTGGTAATTCCAAAGATGTGAGGAAGTGGACTATCAGTCCATCTATTACCACATGCTGGGCACGTGCCTGCCCTCTTTACTTTAGATACACAGCCCTGCATTGCCCATTATAAAAGTCAAACTCTAGGGATGCTTCCAATCACTTGCTTGTGTTAAGTCACAGATCTAGTGCAGTGCTTTCCTTTCCTGAAAAAAAGGAAACATCACTGCAGTTGCCTTTGACTATGACTTTTTGAATTTTTAAATATTTTGAGCCTCTTCTTAATAGAAAGATTTTGTTATTACTAGCTCCCTGCCCATCCACAGGATTACTTTCACTCTCCACTTACATAGCATTGCTGTGGCAACTATAATTCTTCACCTAGAAAAGCTATCTATGTTTAGTTTCTCTTAGTGCAAATAGACAGTTGGAAACAAGAAGCCACCCCACTGAAGCCCTGACAAGTCACGTGTATCAGTGGCCCCTGCATGAGTTTGAGGAAATGCCAGAAGAGAGATCTTTCTTTTGCCAGAATGAACATTCTTGTATGTATTAGAATGGACTAATAATGCTCGTCCCCATAAAGACCATCTGATTCTTCCTATTATCTTCCAGTTTTTTCATAATATTGACTAGCAATAGTTGTCTTGTGGATTTTTCCATGCCAAAGACACTGATTAAGAACGTGGGGGGATGGATCAAACAGCATATGCTCATGGCTCAGAAGATACCTACAGAAGGCAGCAAAACTGTGGTTGCATGTGGCAACCCTTATTCTGAAAGTTTTGAGAATTTAACAGAGCCCTGTACCAATCACAGCCTTTAAAAAAATGGTCTGCCGGTATAATTTCCCAGATATTATCTTACAACTCATGTTGCTATTACATTGCAAAACTGTGCATCATTAACAATGTTTATATAGACAAGAAAATTTAGTATTAATCATGGCAGACATTCATAGAAAATGAAATTTGAAATCCCAAGCATTGTCCTAAGAAATCTGCTCAAGAAGCTCTCCAAACAAGGAATAGTAATTTACCACAAAATTTATATGATGGATAAAAAAATAATTAGCCAACTCAGTTGTAAAATAGCAGAAACTCCAACAAATTAGCCGTCAACAATTGGAAGTGAAGGAATTATTAACAAAAACAATTAATGTAGTCTCCCACAAATGATCCCCTAAGTTTCATATGGCATTACCATTAGATGTACACTGCAACCTGAAAAATCATATTAAATAAACACAAAGAAGCTGGCATGTTAAATGATAAAATTACAGAGCAACTGAATCTCCATTCAATGGACTAGTTTAGCTGGTTTAATGACATTTAAATAAACTCATGCAAATTTGACCATCAGTCACTGTTATATTAAAAGAGTCGGAAAGAATTACAAGAAACAACAAAATTCAGACAATTATGTCAAAATCACAGTATATTTTGCAAAACATCTATTTTTAGGGTGTAGAGCAGTATCTTCTACATAATATGAATTCCGTAGTGGCATATGAAGATATTACACAGTTTATTTTCCTTTACATTTATCTCCCTAGTGTGATTAGTTAACCAAATAAAAACATTTTTGATGTTTAAAAACTGGATAGTTCAAAAAAACCAAAAATCAGTGTATACCCTTTGAGATACAGCAATAGTTTCCTATATCAAGCAAAGCAATAACACTGGCATGAATTTTAATAGACATTGATTCAATAAACAGCAGCATTCCAAATTCTGGATGCAGTGCCACAAATGCAAAATTAAGCACTAGATGTGAAATATGCTTTTAAATTTCCACATATTAAACCTATGGAATGCTCTTTAGAGATACCAGAATGGTGAAGCTGTGCCTAGTGAAATCTGAACTTCAAATAAGAGTTGAGCCATTTCAATTGCTTAGAGCTCTAAGGCAGCCCCACAGCCTATCCTTTTTCAGCTCAGAAAACTAAATGCCTGCCTGCCCCAATGTAGGAAAATATGGAAATAAAATACAAAGCAGCAATTTTGTAATTGAGATAAAATATACTGATTATCACTCTAAGCTGTCATTTGGCAGCTTAATGTAGATGCTCAAGATTTAGCAATGTCCTTTCCTGGGAGTCCATAATCACATACAGAAATTTTTTTCTGGCAAGCAAACTCTTATCTTTGGGCTGTTTCTGCTGCTGTTGGGGAGTTCCTGCTATCCAGTTCTCTCTCTGTTCTTGCATAACACCCAACAGACACTATCTGAACCATGGAAAAGACACTATCTGAACCTAGTTTGTGGAAATAATCCAGAAAAAAAAAAACGAGGGGGTGATAGGATTTAATTTCTTTTCAGTTCACTTTTTAAACCATTCCAGTGTGATACCAGAGGAATACCAATGCCAGCAAGGAGGAAAGCAACACAAGAATGAGTGTGAGGGAAGGAGAACAGTAAACCATTCTTTTCCAGCAGCAGCCCACATTTTACTCTCAGTTGTACGGTAGAATTACACCAGAGAATAGTCAAGTACTTAGAGATACATAAAGAGCAAGTGTTAAGAAGAACTTTCTCATGTTAGTTCCCATGCTTTCACTACTTCATTTGGCCACATTTTATTGTATATTTCTCTCGTTTTTCATCACTAGGCTGCTGTATCTTTGTATTAGTAATTTAATTTTAATTTTACAAATCATCACAGTATTAAGAACATAACATTATCTATATTACTGTTTAATTATTTCAGACTAAGTAAATTTTAAATGCTCTGAGTATTGAGGCACAAGTACAACTGGCTTGAAGAAGGTCTTAAACTAAGGTATTTTATATAAAGCTA